>NC_057800.1:289151773-289446971 GCF_018294505.1 Triticum aestivum
CCAGGAGGAAGGAGGAAAGCCCCGGGCGGCGGCGGGAGCAACCCGGGCCGGGAGGGCCGCGCGCGGGCTCTCCGGGCCGGCGCAGTTGGTGGAGGCGGCGGCGACACGTGGCGGCCCGTGGGTGGTCGCGGCGGACGTGTCCGGCCGCGCGGAGAGGGTGGATCTAGGGTTTCGGGCGAGGGGATCCGCGAATTTTGAGGAGGGGGTCTATATATAGGCATAGGAGGAGCTAGGAGAGTCCAAATGAGGTGTGGTTTTCGGCCACGCGATCGTGATCGAACGCTCTAGATGATGGAGAAGGTTTTGGTGGGTTTTGGGCCAACTTGGTGAGGTGTTGGGCTGCAACACACACGAGGCCTTTTCGGTCCCTCGGTTAACCGTTGGAGCATCAAACGAAGTCCAAATGGTACGAAACTTGACAGGCGGTCTACCGGTAGTAAACCAAGGCCGCTTGGCAAGTCTCGGTCCAATCCGGAAATGTTTAATCCCCACACACGAAAGAAAATGTAGAAATGACCACCGGAGGAGAACGGAGCACCGGAATGCAAAACGGACAACGGGGAAAATGCTCGAATGCATGAGATGAACACGTATGCAAATGCAATGCACATGATGACATGATATGAGATGCATGACAAAGACAACAACACACGGAGACAAAAACCCGAACCCGAGAAAATAAAATAACTTAACGCCGGAAACGGCAAGAGTTGGATTACATATTAGGAAAATCATATCCGGGGTGTTACAGTCCATGCCGGGAAGCCAGAGAATAAGGCCGATACTAGCAGTGCTTCGGAAGCAATCTCAACGGAACAACACTCATCTAGCAAAGAGTCTTGGTTTGAAATGGATGTCGCAAACAAGCGTCAGAAAAATAGATTGGTGCATCATGATTGCAAAGCACACATAATAGTTGGGCTGAGGGGTGATAAATGGGTTGTTTCATATTTTTTTGCAGAGCATACACACCCTCTGATGCCACAGCCAGAGCGTGTACGGTTCTACCGCTCACACCGCAACATTCTGCAAGAAGATTTGGATCTCATATTGACAATGCATGATGTTAACTTCTCCACATCATAATGCATGGGAATGCTTGGGAGGGTTCGTGGTGGGGACCGGAGGATACTGCCATATGTCAATAGGGATGTTACAAATGTTCGGTCCAAGCTGCGGCAAACCATAAATCTCCGGGACATGGACATGACAGTTGCATACTTTGAGAGGCGGCAAGATGAGAATCCTGAATTCTACTTTGCAAAAACATTTGATGAGGAAACAAACTCTGTCATGGGGCTGTTTTGGGTTGATGGGAGGACAAGGGCATTGTACCCTAAGTACAAAGATTGCATCTTCTTTGACACCACCTTTTGCACAAATAGGTATAACATGTCGTTTGCTCCGATTGTCGGTGTCAACAACCATTTGCAAACAATTTTGCTAGGGTGTGCTTTGCTTCCGAATGAACAGATTGAAACTTTCAAGTGGGTGTTCCAGCATTTTTTGATTGTGATGAACAATGAACACCCATTGAACATCATGACAGACCAGGACAAGGCAATGGATACAGCCATTTCTGAAGCCTTACCAAATACAGTGCATAGATGTTGCAAATGGCATGTCCAGCGGAAAGCGAGGGAGAAGTTGGGTAGAATACTCAGCAGGGATGAAGTTTTTGAACAAGCTTTCTACACATGCATCAACGATCCGGACACGGTTGATGAGTTTGAGGAGAACTGGCAGCACATGATACATTGCTTTGAATTGGAAGATAATAGACACCTTTGCAACATGTGGCGGACTCGGCATACCTGGGCTCCAACATACATCCGGAAATGCTTCTTCCCCTTCACAAGCACTACAGGGAGGTCGGAGGCCTCAACTCTTACTTCAAGACATTCATCAATCCTCAACAGTCGGTTTGGAAATTTGTGCAGCAGTATGAGGTGCTCCAGGAGACAATGCTAGATTGTGAGGACAACCAGGCTTTCATTGGTGAAGCAACAACAACACCTCTTTACTCGAGATACAACATTGAGCGTCAGGTAGTGAACTTCTACACCCGGGCAGTTTTTGGCAAGTTTCAATCAGAAGTGATTGCATCGACGGGATATGTAATCAACCAGGTCCCTGCAATTCACAGTGGAAGCATGAACTTTGAACTTTTCTTAAATTACTATGAGGACCCAAAAATATTTAAAGTAAATGCTGAGATGTCAAATGAGAAGTTTGAGTGCAGTTGCAGTTGTTTTGAGATGAATGGAATTATATGTGCACACATCATTAGAGTGATGACTCGTCTAAATGTGCAGACTATCCCACAACGCTATTTGCTAGAGAGGTGGTCTGAAAAAGCAACAACACCAACAGGCAACCAGCTTCTGGATTTTGGACTCCCATCGAACAATACCCTCAAGTACAACTCACTCTGCAGGAAACTTACTTGGTTGGCCTCACAAGCTTGCAGCAATGACTTTGCATACAACCTGCTAAATGATGCAGCAAATCAGCTTGAGCCTGTTATAGATGCAGCAAAAAGAGGGGAACTACCAGAGCAGCAGGAAGAACATCAACAGCAAATGCCGCAGCAACCAGCAGAAACTCAAAAGGTGCCAAGTCGGCAGCGACAAAAAGCCAATCCAACAAAGCAACAAGGTCAAGCCACCAACCCGGCTCCACGACATGAACAAACGGCTGATCCGCCTGCTGCACAACCGGGCGCCATGCTTCAAAACCCAGCACGTGTTCCGAAAAAGGTCGACCAACTGAAAAGGAGAGGAGGAGGAAGACTCTACTTGAGCAATGAGAGGATGCACACAAGAAGAAGGCTAGACAAGAGGAGAAGAAAGAGGAAAAGAAGAAGGAAGCCAAACCAAGGGCAAATCCTGGACCAAAGAAGAAAATGCTTTGCAAGTATTGCGATGAAGATGGTCATGCCATACAAGAATGCAAGTACTTGAAAGCAGTAATGTCTATCAAGAAATGTAGATATTGCAACGAAGATGGCCATGATGTTCAGGAGTGCTCCTACCTAAAAGCTGCAATGTCGAGAGATGAAGATATGGCTAAAGCAACAGAACTTAGGCTGTGATGTAGAAAAGACACATGTTTTGAGATTGGGAAAAAAGACACATGTTTTGAGATTCTGTACCCAAATGTTGTATTGAGCAACGTAATGCAAGCAAAAATATGTTAGGTGCTAAGAAAAATCTGAAGCTTTATTGGGTGTCTTGTATGTATTGGTGTTGACACATCCAGTTGCAATTTAATTGGAGAGTAATTTCAGTATTTGAAAATGAAAGCAACATTCAAATAAAAGTTACTTCGATTCACGATTAGTTTTTGTGCTGATTGCACTTGCTATGCATTCCGATTCCGTTTTCACTTCTAGTGTGCGTTTCGTTAGTGAGAAAGAAGAAAGTGTGAAAAACATGAAGGATGAAAATCATCCAGTCATGATACTGGTTGCTGCATTTCACTATTCAAAAAGATGAAGTGGGAAAAATGAAACATGAAAACATCATCTCTTTGATGTTGGTTGCTTTATAAAAAACAGAGAACAATCACGGGGGCGGGTGTTGCGATTAAAAAAAATATCTTTGCATGTATGAAAACATCATCTCTCCTTGTAGATCTGAAACACATCGAGTTACAGTGGCACTCTTGCTCCAAAAACATTTCGACAGAAGTGTTTCGCTAAAAATCTCACTAAGGACTTAAGAAAAAAGAAACTACTAGCCACTACGAGCACGCCACTCTAGCTCTCCCAAGACCACCTTGCTAATCTTGCGTCTCAAGAACGACCACCCTTTTGATGCAGCATCTTCTTCAGCTGCTCCGCAGGGTCCAACTTGTTGTCAGGGTGCCTCAACAGATCTGATGCAATCCTCATCCGCAGCTTTGGAATGTATTCCTGTTACAAAAAAATGAAACAAAAGAGGGTCAAAATGATGACACCGACAAAAAAAATCCAACTAACAGGGTGGAGGTGCATTTTTCATTCGCATAGCGGCTCACCTGATCAAATGATGCCATGACCACACCATCGAAGTTCTCCAAGTACAGAATAGCAAAAAATCTGCAATCATAGCTGGAGCGACAAAAAAGTACAATGAAAACAATGTTTGAGTATCCTACTGTTTGTGCAACATAAATCGAAACTTTGAGATACAAAAATGAAGAAAATGTTTCCTTACTAAGTTCCTTGCTGTGGATTAAACTCCTCAAACAAATCGAGATCATGTTTGAATGCTGGTTCACTCCTTGCCACTCTGTTTAGGTTCGTGATCTGATTTAAAATGATCACATGACACACAAAAATGATCCATAAGTATTCCAGGGGGGAGGGGGACATTGTTGATAAAACAACATGAGCATATAATTCCTTACCATATTGCTGGTTGCCTTGTGTAGCAGTTGCACATCTTTGTTGTTCTTTATTGGGTTGAAAATGTTGAATTGCTTCATTGCCAAGTTTGCAACAACTACAGCCCAGTGCCTCTTCTGGACAACTATAAAGAAAAGCTGCAAATGGAACAACTGTGAGGTTACAAAAAATCTGCGACAAAAAGAAATGAAATAACAACATGTAAACTAAACAAAGAAAAGAAATATCATACTAGATCGCAACTTGATATGTTGCTGCTCTCATAGGCCATCCTAAACTCCCTTTCACACAGTTTAGGATCAAAAACTTCAGGCTCAGCAGCCAGTTGACCCTGAAAACCCAGAAACAATAATGGAAAAAGAAAGTAAAAATGATGATGCAAAAAGAAATGATATATGAAAATTGAGAAGATGCTATGGAATATGTCCACTAACACTCATAAAAACTGAGAATGCAAACTTCTTCAGCTTCTTCCTGCTGCAAATTTGCTCTATGTTGAAAGTTTTGAGGTAGAGAGTCATGACCTCATTGTCAATCTCGGCTCGTGGCTTTAGCGAGGCATGGAAATTCTGAAGGGAGGTGTGGAAGCCATCTATTTCAATGAAAGCAAGGCTGCATATTCAATACATAAAAAGTGATGCATTAGCTACAGTATATGATGGAGAGAGAAGTTTTCACATCAAACCAAAAAATATAGTTTGAATTAGAAACATAAACAACTATGAAATCTTCATGAGCATGTTATGAAAAAAAGAAAAAAGAAAAAGCCAAAACACTCACAGAGATTCGCCTTCCTTTGGTTTCCTTAACTTGTATCTGTTCATAACATACTGCTGATGTAAAGAGTCCCCGGTTGCATCAATCTTGATCTTCTTCATCTTCAGAACCCCATCAGGTGACTGGGCAGCCCCTTTCTTCTTCTTGACAGCCTTCTTCGAAGCACAACTTGGCCCACTGCTGGAATCAACATTTGGTGTTCCAAATCCAGAGATAGTTGAATTACCTTGCATCAAGACACATAACAAAAAAGAAAAATAAAGGTTAGATATGAAGCTTCGAACCGAAGAAATAACAAAAAAAAGGAAGAAATAGCATGTAAAACACACCTAAAGACCCAACAGTTGCTGTGGTGACAACAGGAGATGCATCAAAGATAGGCTTGTTGATCTCATTTGAGGTGGAAACTTTTGGATCGCTGTCAAAAAGAGAAGAAGAGATGTCTGTTGCAATTGGATGTGCAATCTTATTCACATTAGCCCTAGCTGCCTCTGGCGTTTTGTCAAATGTAGGCCCCGCTGAATCCGAGTGCATCGCAGCAGAGGGAGTGGCAACTACATATGGGATCTTTGAAGATTTAGGTGGCACTTCCTGGTGAAACCACTCGTAGTCTTCGCTCCCAACTGGAAAAAGGTCACACGATGGGCCATCATCCCATTCCATTGCAGCGGCTTCCATTGCTTTCAGTGTGCCCTGTGATAGGATAATCGTGCCATCATTGGCAGCAACGCCCTCAGCATCCTTGCCATGGTTGACACGTGGACTTGCTTCTGCATCGACCTCTATTGAAACATCCTGCTGTGAAACCTCCTGTTCAACCTCCTTTCCCAAGTCTAAAGGCCCCTTGCCGACTTGAGCGCAACTCTGCCCTTGTTTCAACACGGTATCACCAGCACCTTCGAAGCTAGGAGTCCTGGGGCCAGCTGACACTTGCCTTTCCACTTCAGGTTGTTGAGCTGAGGCGCTGGTATTAGGCGCGGATGCTGCGTTGCTTCCACCTGCAACGAATGTTACATCTCCTCCGCCCTTATCCTCCTTCCTCCTTGACTTGCTCGAATGAACTTCAACCAAAAGCTCCCCCACCCTCTTACAGAACAATGACTAAAAAACCTTCCCAACAGAATTCAGAGTGCTCTTCAACTCCACTTCATGCAGATTCTTGTGCTTCTCATATATTTGTTGCATATGCTCCGGGATCTGCTCCAAAGCATAAAACACAATGAGGTCCTGGAAACAAGAAGAAAAAGAAATGGACCGAAAAGAAGTGATGATGAGTGGGAAATATGCACCTCCAAGTCTGCACTTGAAGGCAGTGGGTGCAGCCACTCATCTAGTGAGCCGCATACATCGCCGCCTAAGTCATTATCGTCCGTGTTGTGTGCTCTTGTTGCATCGGGGGGAGGAGCTGCTGACCCATGCGGTTGCTTCTGACAATCAACATTGATGTGGGATCCCTTTGTTGCATATGGGGTGTTTGACAAAAGGTGAAGCTGCAAACAACCAAGAAAAGATTGAATCATGGAAATAACAGGGCGTAAACAAAGAAAGGATTGAAACATGTGTAACCAAGAAAAGATGGATGTCATCTTACATTGCGTTTCCCAAATTCAACCTTGTGGAGGGAAAGCTTGTTTCTATCAAGTTCTGCAACGATTTTGAAGTCATCAGTGCTGACAAAGCACGCCCTAGGAAGAGTCCAGTTGAATGTGTGCACACCAGCCAGAGTCCTAGGAATGTCCAAGAAGTCCATGTATATTACCTGCATTATTGATGATTTTGAAGCATCAAGAAAGAAAGGAGCTGAAAATACTATTGTACATGGCCTAAATGCAAAAGTCAGATATGGGGAACACATCAAAAAAAGAAGAAGATAAAAATGAACTTTCACAACAAAAAATAAAGTGTAAAAAGTAAAAATGGGCATACCGCAAACATTGGTAGACACCCTCCAATCCAGAACCCACCTAGTCCAGACTTCCTCTTTTGTTGGTACTTCTTCACCTCTCTCATAGCAACACCCAATACATGCTCATCCCAAGCAAACTCATTCAACTTATCGATATCCATCAAGCTAGGAAGGTACTCTATCGGTATCACATTCTCAGTGCCAGGGGTTAGCACAAGACCAAGTGAAAGTAAAACCCAAGACCTCTGAATGGTAACAACATCGTTGTTGCTCGCCTCACAAAGCACATTGATGCAACGGTTGATTGGAGCCCTGCTCCCAGATCGGTAAATGTTGCGCAGCTCGTGTGGCTCGTTCCTCTTCAGCACCTCCACTGGCCTGCTCCCGCATGGGATGTTAAAATTTTTGGGCACCATGTCTCTTGTAAAATGTATAGTCTTCAATTTATGACTGAAAAACATAAACAAAGAAGTTTAACAAAAAAAATTAGTTGTGAGATCAACCCAATGCAAAATAGTGACATACAGAAGCTCTGCTGCACTAAACTAATGCAAGATCCATATGGCTCTGCTGCACTATTACACAAAGTTCAGTTACAGAAGCAACAGAACTAAAAACACTACTCAAAATCCTGTCGTGTGCACTGAAGATGAAAAAAATACACAAAAATGTAACTATTACACAACAAATCAGAAAATGTCGTAATTTGCTAGCTCAAACAATGTAGAGTATTCATGCTGCTGCACTGAAAACAAAGTAAACTATGATGTTGCTAGCTCAAACAATTTAGACTGTGGTGTTGCTGAATCAAAAATAACACACTTGCCAACAAAAAACCATGAAAACAAAAACAAGGGTGTACCTGAACATGCTCCTTTCAGGATCAATTTTCATGATCAACCAATCCATGAAATCAGCTGGGACGGAGAAAGATCCAATATTGAGCAGAGAACCGAAACAACCCCCATTTATAACTGCCCACTTATCATCATGATTTCAAGAGCGTTTTCCCAATCGAATGTAAACGAGACGCAGAAAATCGTGAAGCAAAAGACCCATTAGTAGGTGCTTCATCATCCATTGGAGGATCGCTGTGGAAAAAGTAAAAAAAGAAAATCATTAGATAACAAAATTTGCTATGGAACATCAGCAACAACATCAAAAAATGCACAACACTGCATTCAGTTGCTCAAACACACACCAAAATGCATCAGTTGCACACATCACTGCATCTCATGACCGAACAAAAAAACTCAAACCTATCAATCTTCATCATGGAAGCATGTTCTGAATAAATGCCTGGCATAACAGCCTACTATCCATCTACTATCATAACCTATGAAATGATCTCTGAACCATGATCTAAAAAAAGCATGCTAAATTAGATGTTGTATATACATGAAAAGAATTAAAACTACTATGTAGTGTGATGTTCCTGCATTGAATCATAACTACAAAAAGCTACACCATTTCTTGACAGTAGCACCACCCCTGAACCCACCCCCTCACCTGTCTTTGGCACACTGACAGCAGCACCAAACCTAAAAACACCCTCCAAAATCCATCCCACCCAAACTCCATCAACCATATTGATGTTTCCTATGAAGCACGAAGAAACACCAACACCGCCCCCTACTGATGCAAATGTATCAGCTCTCACTCCATCAACCCACCCTCGCAGCAGATCCGGACGAGCCTCACCGCACAAATCACACACCTCCCACCCCCTCCCCCCACAACAGATCCAACGACACATGAGCTCAATCAACCACCATCATGCCCCAGAACCAAAAAACCTCCAAAAATCCCCTCTATGAACCCTAATGCAACACTATGGAGAGGAAAAATGGAGGGGCTTCGATTGCTTACTTCGCCGGAGGAGCAGCGCCGTCCATCGCTTCTGTTGGGTCTGCGCGAGGGACTTCCCTCCCTGCAACCTTCGGCGCCGCCGCCTGCCCACCTTGCACCTGGGAAGATCGTCGCATCCAGTCTGAATCTCGTCCGACGCGCACGGAGAAGGAAAGGGAAGAAGGCCGAGAGAAGCAGACACAGATGCGAGATCGGGATGTTGCAATTATTGCTCAGGTGGGAGCCCAGGTACGACCTGGTCCACTCGCGTCCCACGCGCAACCAGAAGCGTTCGATCTATCCCGATCGGACGGCGCGCGAGGCGGTTTTCTTTCGCCAGAAATCATCCGGTTTAAGTTAAACGTTTTCCATGTCCGAAACAACAGCGATCACGGCATTATACTAGACTAGAGGAGCTGCCTGCCCGAGAGACGACCTTGATCTTAGATGCGTGCCCACCGAATTCATCCATATCGCATTATATATGTACATCTTTGTGTAAACAAAACGGAGAGTTGACCTTGAGTGCAGCTTGCATCTGGGATTGGAATGGATACAAAGCCAGCCTCGATGAGAAAAGTCAAAGTCAAGCCTATGTTAGCACACGGAGTGCATCCCAGAAGACGAGAAGAGAAATGGAAGAGAGGGGAAGCATCGGAAGGGACCGAGGGCAGCAGCAGGACGGGAATGGGAGGGCCGTGGCCATCGCCGACGGCGACGTGATAGAGATGGAGGCAGCGGCAGCGTCGACGGTCGCTTCTTCTGGGCAACAAGGCGATGATGCGGCCGGCGGCGTCCACGTCCAGGTACTGTTCGCTCCTCATCGCTCCCCTATGCGGTTTCTCTGACGGCTAATTAGTGATTTTCTTTAGTTATTATCTGATGGATAATTCCTTTGGATTTGTAATGTTTTTCTTGCTGGCAGAGGCGCGCTAATTAGTGATCAATTAGTTCTCTGACGGATAGTTTATTCATTTTTGTGTAGTCTCATTTGACGATAGGCAGAAGGCCTTCGGTTTTGCGAATTTGAGTCGTTAGTTTTTTTTATACCGAAAAGGCTTTCGCCCCGTTCTATATATAAAGCAACGATCAACAACATGGAAACTCTGCCGAATGTTTCAGGTGGAATTGAATTTAGACGTTAGTGATGCAGTACACAAAATAAACTAAACTTTGCGTTCACTTGTACTATTGAGCAGGGGCCTAGGTGGAAGAGATTTCTAGCATACGTTGGACCAGGATTTCTCATCTCCATGGCTTACCTGGATCCTAGCAACTGTAAGCCCAACCAGCCTTGTCTCCTTCCGTCGTCTCTCCATTGGACTTTAAAATGTTCTCATGTTTATGCCAACTTATCTTGCTAAAAAGATGATGAACAGATGTAATTCATCGCCACTAAACAATATGAAAACACTACTGTATATTTTCTTTCCATTGTTTGTTTATTGCATTCTGACAGTTTAAACTTTGCAAAACCAACAGTGCAAACTGATTTGCAGGCTGGATACAGTCACAGATATGAGGTATAAATAAATTATCCAAAATGTTAAAACTATTTCACCCGTCGTGCTGGAATAACTGGGGCCTGAACATTGTAATTTCTTTCAGTTATTATGGGTACTCTTATTAGGGTTCATCTTTGTGTTGATTATACAGTCGTTGGCAGCGAAGCTTGGCATCGTTACAGGTGAGATAATCAATGTGCTCTTGATGCAAAATTATACTGTTTTGTATTTAGTATGAAGCTTAGCATATATTTTCACATAATCTACTTTAGGAAGGCACCTCGCGGAGCTGTGTATGAGTGAATACCCCAAGCCTGTCAGGTACGGCCTATGGTTTTTCGCCGAGCTAGGTGTGATTGCTGCCACTATACCAGGAGGTATTGAATTTAGTGTTCCTAGTTTTTCCTTCTGTTTTTTAACTTGTAAAATTATATTTACTTACTGCCCCCTCATTTTCAGTTTATTAAGCTCATCGGTTTATGTTGACTTATAGGAGTAATTGTTAGGCGATAGTTCGAAAGCGATATTCCCCCTTTTGCATTCAATCCACACGGTAGGTACTCACGTGAAAGGGATAGGTAAACTATAGCACTCTAACCGACCCTAATAAAGGAGGATCCGGCCGAGTAAACCCTTACTGGAGTATTTTTACTCCACTAAGTTTTGGCAGGACCTAACCGATCCCCTATATATAACGGAGTAATTTTTGTTTTTTCTAAACTTATGCAATTCTAGTATACATTGCAACTACATATTAGCACACGTATAGAAACTGAATGTTCAACCAAATCACGAATATAGTTTACAAACCAAATGCAAAGTTTACAAACCGAATTATTCAAATTTAAACACGTCGAATGGTCCAATGTAGCAAATAACATGTGACAGAACAACTAGGAAGCGCTATGACATTGCCAGTGATGTTCAATAATATCATCTTGGAGCTGAGCATGAACTTGTCGGTTCTCGATCTTGCGATGCTCTTCAAGGAATGTCAGGATCCTATTTGGATCATACTCTGGTTCAATCGGAGTCCCGTTGGTGATGTACCGAAAGTTCTCAGGCATCTCCCTCTCGTCTTCGATGATCATGTTATGCAATATGATGCAACAAGTCATGATCTACCATAGAACCTTGAAGCTCCCGTACTTGGCAGGGCCACGAACAATTGCAAAGCGCTTCTGGAGCACACCTAAGGCTCTCTCCACATCTTTCCTAGCAGCCTCTTGACATTGGGTAAAGTGAATATTTTTGTTACCTTTTGGACGCGGAATTATTTTGACTAATGCAACCCATGGTGGATAGTTGCTATCCGCAAGGTAGTAATTCATCGAGTAGTTGTGCCCATTGACCGAGTAGTTGCAAGCAGGAGCATCTCTTGTAATAAGCCTAGAAAACAGTGGTGATCTTGACAACGCATTCAAGTCACTGTGAGACCCAGGCAAACAAAAGAATGAATGCCATATCCAAAGATCCTTCGATGCAACTGCCTCAAGAATGATCGTTGGATCGTTGCAGTGGCCTTTGTACTGACCCTTCCACTCTGCAGGACAAATTTTCCATGTCCAGTGCATACAGTCAAGTGATCCAAGCATCCCTGGCCATCCTCTTTCTTCACTCTCGGTCATCAGCCTCTGGGTGTCTTCCTCGGTGGGTGCTCTCAAGTACTCGGGTCCAAAAACATCGATCACTGCTTTAGTGAACCTTCGAACAGCCTCCGAGATTGTGTCTTCAGCAATGCGGACATAGTCGCCAACGGCATCGGCTGAACACCCATATGCCAAGACTCGAACAACCGCAACACACTTCGTTAGAGGATTTGCACTCATCTCTCCACTTGCATTTCTTCGGATCTTGAACCAGTCATCATACTTCTCAACGGCTTTTGCAATCGTCAGAAAAAGACTTCTGTGCGTCCAAAAGTGCCGACGAAAGTAATTCCCTGGATAGGTTGGCTTCGAAGTAAAATAGTCTCTCATGATCTTGGCATGACCCTCTGCTCTATCACGTTTGATGTGCATGCGGCCAAACCGCGATCCTCTCCTAGGGCGCCGAATATCATCATTGAAAATCATGCCTAAAAGGGTTTCAAAGTCTTCGTCGTCTTCTTCCTCTTCGGATGACGACGAGTCTTCGAAGACCATCTCCCTCAACCTCTTCATCTACAATTCAAACGGCTATGGCTCGGTTAAAAAAGAAACGAGCAAAAAAACTCACCTAGGCAATTCGTCGAACACTTGTGGTGCGGTGGTGATGCACTGGCCAGCCGCTGTCATTTCGGACAAACCGGTGGGTGGCGAAGCGTGAAAATGACCTGCAGCGGCGCGGAATCAAGGCCTGGAGCGGCGCCCGCCAAAGAGGAAGAAAAACCGAATCAATCCGACGAATCGGTTATGGCGACGGCGGTGGCGTTTCACCTGATTCCGGCGACGGTGGACGAACGGGCTTGGTTTCGGGCAGATGGGCGGCAAGGGCCAAGGGAGGCAACGCGATAGCAGCGGGGGTCGGCGAAGAGGTAGTGGTGAGGGAGAGGCCCAAGAGTTATGTTTTGTGCGGTAGCGGCGGAGTAAAAATAGAGGTGGGATAGGCGCCAGAGTATAATTTATCCTCTGCTAACGGTTAATGGGGATCGGCTAGGTGCACGTTAGAGGAGAAAAGCCGAAATTATCCTCCTCTAACGCCGGATAGGGGATCGGTTGGAGTTGCCCTAAGTAGAAAATTTGAATCATGTTACTAGAGAAATCAGTGCAGCTTTAGACCCATTGTATTACTGCTAGACGAGCAAGGTAGCAGAAGAATAAGGGGGAAATGCGTTGGAGCACCCGGGTACACACACCCCTATATGAAAATGCATTAAAAAATATTAGGAAATTTCAAAAAATTCTAAATTTTTGGGATATGAAACATGAGCGCCCATGGTACACCTGTGTTCATTTTTGTGGGGAATGGGTGCCTGTGGTATCCGCGGCACAGGAATTATGGTTGGACATACGTTACATCTAGTTATTTTCCACGCATACGAATTTTTTGTCTTCTTTCCTAATATGTCTTTTAATTCTATATTCATATAGGGTTGTGTGGCACTCGAGAGTCACAAATCCTCTTCCAAGAATCAGGGTACTACTGTAGTAGGACTATGAAATATGGCGTGTAGTCCATTTGGTCCGGCAGCGGCATCCACCGTCCCCGACACCATATGCTAGCAATGGATTCAGCTCAGCTCAGGCTACCTTGTGCTCTTCTCGAAATAGGCTCGCCCCGCTTTGTAGATAAAGCAAACATCCCAATACATAGTGACAAAGCAACACGTATGGCTGGCTAGGGCAACAACAAAATCATGCCCAAAGAAAGCATAAAAGAAATAAGAAAAAAGCCACCTAGTGGCAGTAGGCATATTGGCACTATGGAGAAGCGAGCCATCGCGTGGTAGTCAGCGCGCATCCAGCATGAGCCCAAGACAGACGTGGTCCCGCTATCTAGTGAGCGGGTGCCAGTGCTGCAAAAAAGCAAGGAATTAGAAGAACTAGTCAGAGGCCTGCCGTTGAAAGACCCGCTCAGTCACCATTTTATTACGCGTCGTCCATAAAGTCCATGACATCGCTGCAAATATAAGCTAGGAATAGGATAGGCAGCATTTTCGCCCGGCCTGGTTAGCCCCGGCTTCAAGAAACTCCCCAAGGTCTAGGGCCTCGCAATCAAGCCCCAGAGCCTCGCGGGCGAAACTCTAGAGACACGTGCTGCAGTGCACGAGAGCAGGATGTGGTACCCGGTCTTCGGGACGCCACACAAGGGGCATAAGCCATTGCCCGGCCAGTGCCGCTTAAGCACCTCCGTCCTAGAGGGCAGGCAGTCTCACAACAGTTGCCACACAAAAATCTTGATCTTTAGGAGCAACGAGGCCTTCCACAAAGGCTTAGTCCATGGAAGAATGGGCGCACGACATAAAGCCCGATAGACCGAGCTCATAGAGAATACCTCGAAAGGGGAAATACTCCAGGACACGGTATCCGGATAATCTAATAGCATTGGCGGGAGGGTAGCCCGCAATCTAGCCGACTCTACAGTCTCTGCCTGCCCAAAAGTGCGTCGGAACACAATGTTCCAATGTCCATTCTAGACGGCCAAGGAAACCAAGGGCAACGGATCCATCCAGGCACCATACTGACAGCTCACTGTCAAGTTCTTGGCAGAATCGATGTTGGACCGTCATATGCCCGGCGTGGTCTCTCCCCAACCAACTATTTGCCATGTAACTCACGGCATCAACATCGTGCTAGAACCCACAACGCTAATTTTGCACGAGTCTGGCCACCACCTGCACAACACGGGTGAGAACAAATGTTTTCCAAGACACGTTTGTTTCACTCGATCCAGATGAACTCAAGCCAAGGCCGATGATGATCACCGAGTTGATCTCCCCCAGGCGCCGACTCCCTGCCAGCTGACGGAATCCAAGCCCACGAGGCGGTGCCACACGCAGAATTTGTCGAGAGGCTAAAATATGTGGCATTCCTCCGCCATACAAAACATGGCCCCGAGCACGTCCGCGATGAGGATGAATAGTGGTGCCCCGACCGAGGGCTCAACCCTAGCCACCGGGCACCCTCTCCCTCTTCTCTAGCCCCTCGCCTCCGCAGGCAACAGTCGTCGGGCTAAGACCGCGTGGCACTGGCGGCGGCGGGGGGCGGGGGGGGGGGGGGGGCTTCTCTCCCTTTTGCTTGGTTTGGCGGCACACGGGCCACGAGAACTAGCGTAGGCCAGGCCGGCATGGCGCGCGATGGCTGCGGGGCTGAGCGGTGACGGGTCTGCCAGGTGCGGTGGCTCGCACGTGCTGCATGGGGCCTCCTCTCCTCTCCGTGGGCGTGTGGGGGCGGACGGGCTATGCGTGGCGTGTGCAGATCTGAGGTGACGGCCTTAGTCGATGAACGTGCCTCCCTCTCGGTGGCGGGTGGCCGACGCGGATGCTGGGGGCAGCCCTCCTTGGCTGTTCGAGCAGCAAGATGGCGGCGGACGTGGGGCTCGGTGATGGGGCTTCCCCGGTGGCCCGATGCATCGATCCGAAGACGGTGTCCTTTGCTCTAGTTCCACACTTGCCCTGCTAGCCCAAGATGACAACGACTTCCGGGTGTTGCTGTTGCTGCAGTGTGGGGCGATGGGGGGCTCTGGATTTGGATTGTGGGTATCTCTTGGCTGGCGACGGTGGCCACGATGTCGGCAATGTTTCGGGCATTGCTACCCTTCCTGAAGGCGCGTTGTGATCCTCCCCTTGCCCTCGACCTCTGTGGCCCGGGTGAAAGCCCAAAATCTCCTGTGTTGGTACTGAAACCGACATACCTCGGGGTAGGGAGTCCCGAGTTGTGGATCTCGGATCTATGGATAACAGGGGACGAAGGAGACAGTATTTACCCAGGTTCAGGCCCTCTCGAAGAGGTAATACCCTACGTCCTGCTTGATTATATTGATGATGATGTATCGAGTACAGCTGTACAGGCGTGATCTACCTCAAGATTGTAAGTAATGTTCTAACCCTAAGGCTAGGTGGTTGCAATTGTGATCCTCCCCCTATGGACAAGACCTCCCGGTTTATATAGACACTGGGGGGTACCTAGGATTACACATGGTCGGTTGTCAATCTAGGGTTACATGCGCTGCCAAGCTGTTGCATGTCTTGGAGTACACTTCAAGTCTTTGGTAGAATCCTTCTTCATTACGCTGAGATATGAGGCTTTTGGAGTCCTTCTAGAGAAATGGTGGGGCTCATGGACTGTGGGTCGACTAGGTCGGTACCCCCTAGTCCAGGACACCGTCAGTAGCCCCCGAACTGGTCTTCAATGCCAAGGATAACATCAGACACGTGACTTCGGCTCCAGAGTCTTCGGCTTGACAGGTTAATTCCTTCAAATAATTTCCGTATGAGATCCTCTCCCGCCAACAGGCTCTAACCAGATTAATTCCCAAAGGGAACAACTCTTCAACCATGTGTTAGCCAATCCCCCTAGCATCCGAGGACGCGAGCTAACTTAGCCTCGAAGGCCATCCACCTAGGTGTGAATGGTGCCCGTAGCTTGACAACTTTTTCCGAAGCATCACTTCTTATACCAAAGTGGGTCGGTAACTCCTTGCTTGATTCGCGGCCCGAGGCGATTTTTCATTGGCATGTCTTATCAAAACAGAGATCGTCCTCGTATTTTGGGGATATCATCAAGATTTTGTTTCACCCCACGCGCATAATGGCGTTTCTGTATTGAGGCATTGCGATTTTAACGGCGTAGTAAGGGGACTCTTGGCCTTTCACAGGCCTATAAGAGTGAAAAGGGAGCCCTTGACAATCCACGCTTCCATTCGTCCCTTGCCTACTGCCTCCTGAGCTCCAGCGCCCAGATCCAATCCTCAATCCACTCGCCTCTCTCACGTCCACAGCTTCCCTTTCCGGCCATGGCCGACGCCACCTTGAAGGGGCACCGGGCTGGCTCCACCGTCATGGATGGCACCATCCTGGAGCTGCGGAGTGCGCGGTACATCCCCACCAACGTTCCGACCCGGCCACCGGAGAAGGACCAGCGAGCACCCACCCCCAAGCCGTGGGAGAGGGTCGTTTTCGTTCCCCACCTCATTGGAGGTATGGGGTTCCCATTGCACCCCTTTGTGCACGGGATCCTCTACTATTATGGGCTGGATTTCCACCATCTGGCCCCAAACTCCATCCTCCACCTCGCATCCTTCTTAATCGTTTGCGAGGCCTTCCTCCGCGTCGAGCCTTACATCGGGCTATGGCTGAAAGCCTTCGGCATTAAGCCGAAGTCCAGTGGCTACAAGATCGTGGAGTGCGGGTGGCCATGATCAACAACAACCAGAAGGCCACCTGGTTCAAAGGAACCTTTGTCGAAACCATCAAGGAGTGGTAACGTGACTGGTTCTACGTCACCGAGCCAGTCGCCGGCGGTAAGGCCGAAGTCCCAGCCTTCTTGGCTGACCCTTCGAGGAGGCTGGTTTCCTGGAAGAGGAAGGGTATCGACTGGGGCAACTTCGACGACGTGACCTTGTTGTAGCAGAAGATCCAGTTTCTGGCAGACAAGAAGAAGATCAAGCTGACGTCATGCTCCATCGCTGCATCTTGCCACTCCAATTTCGGGTGAGTCCGATGTGGGCTCACAAGTCCGCAGACAAGCCGCCCATGAAGTATTTTTTCGCACATCCCTATCTGGGATGTGGACGACGCTTTTCAAGCCGTCCGCAAACAATTAAACTTTGATTTGTTTAGATCCCCCCCCCCCAGCAGCTGGTTCCGTAAGATGAATAGGGTGAGATTATCAAGGTCAGGTAAACACTAGATAATGCCCCGCGCGTTGCTGCGGGAACTCTTAGTCCTATGAATGTGATAATACATAAATTGAATAATTTTGTTTGCACAGTAGATATATGATCTTAGGAGGATTCGCTTAGGTAGCTGGAACGTAGGGTCTCTGACAGGGAAGCTTCGGGAGCTAGTTGATGCAGCGGTGAGGAGAGGTGTTGATATCCTTTGCGTCCAAGAAACCAAATGGAGAGGACAGAAGGCGAAGGAGGTGGAGGATACCGGCTTCAAGCTGTGGTACACAGGGACGGCTGCAAACAGAAATGGCGTAGGCATCTTGATCAACAAGAGCCTCAAGTATGGAGTGGTAGACATCAAGAGACATGGGGACCGGATTATCCTGGTCAAGCTGGTAGTTGAGGACTTGGTTCTCAATGTTATCAGCGCGTATGCCCCGCAAGTAGGCCACAATGAGAACACCAAGAGGGAGTTCTAGGAAGGCCTGGAAGACATGGTTAGGAGTGTACCGATTGGTGAGAAGCTCTTCATAGGAGGAGACCTCAATGGCCACGTGGGTACATCTAACACAGGTTTTGAAGGGGCGCACGGGGGCTTTGGCTATGGCATCAGGAATCAAGAAGGAGAAGATGTCTTAAGCTTTGCTCTAGCCTACAACATGATTGTAGCTAACACCCTCTTTAGAAAGAGAGAATCACATCTGGTGACTTTTAGTAGTGGCCAACACTCTAGCCAGATTGATTTCATCCTCTCGAGAAGAGAAGATAGGCGTGCGTGCCTAGACTGTAAGGTGATACCTGGAGAGAGTGTTGTACCCCAGCATAAGCCGGTGGTTGCTGACTTCCGCTTTCGGATTCGTGTCCAGCGGGATAAGCGTGCCAAAGTCGCTAGAACGAAGTGGTGGAAGCTCAAGGGGGAGGTAGCTCTAGCGTTCAAGGAGAGGGTCATTAAGGAGGGCCCTTGGGAGGAAGGAGGAGATGCGAACAATGTGTGGACGAAGATGGCGACTTGCATTCGTAAGGTGGCCTCGGAGGAGCTTGGAGTGTCCAGGGGAAGGAGAAGCGAAGATAAGGATACCTGGTGGTGGAATGATGATGTCCAGAAGGCGATTAAAGAGAAGAAAGATTGCTTCAAACGCCTATACCTGGATAGGAGTGCAGACAACATAGAGAAGTACAAGATGGCGAAGAAGGCCGCAAAGCGAGCTGTTGGTGAAGCAAGGGGTCGGGCATATGAGGACCTCTACCAACGGTTAGGCACGAAGGAAGGTGAAAGGGACATCTATAAGATGGCAAACGAGGGATATTGGCCAAGTCAAATGCATCAAGGACGGAGCAGGCCAACTCTTGGTGAAGGACGAGGAGATTAAGCATAGATGGCGGGAGTACTTCGACAAGCTGTTCAATGGGGAGAATGAGAGTTCTACCATTGAACTGGACGACTCCTTTGATGAGACCAACATGCATTTTGTGCGGCGAATCCAGGAGTCTGAGGTCAAGTAGGCTTTAAAAATGATGAAAGGAGGCAAGGCGATGGGCCCTGATTGTATCCCCATTGAGGTGTGGAAAGGTCTCGGGGACATAGCGATAGTATGGCTAACCAAGCTTTTCAACCTCATTTTTCGGGCAAACAAGATGCCAGAAGAATGGAGACGGAGTATATTAGTACCAATCTTCAAGAACAAGGGGGATGTTCAGAGTTGTACTAATTACCGTGGAATTAAGCTGATGAGCCATACAATGAAGCTATGGGAGAGAGTCATTGAGCACCGCTTAAGAAGAATGACAAGCGTGACCAAAAATCAGTTTGGTTTCATGCCTGGGAGGTCGACCATGGAAGCCATTTTCTTGGTACGACAACTTATGGAGAGATATAGGGAGCAAAAGAAGGACTTGCATATGGTGTTCATTGACTTGGAGAAGGCCTATGATAAGATACCGCAGAATGTCATGTGGTGGGCCTTGGAGAAACACAAAGTCCCAGCAAAGTACATTACCCTCATCAAGGACATGTACGATAATGTTGTGACAAGTGTTCGAACAAGTGATGTCGACACTGATGACTTCCCGATTAAGATAGGACTGCATCAGGGGTCAGCTTTGAGTCCTTATCTTTTCTGCATTGGTGATGGATGAGGTCACAAGGGATATACAAGGAGATATCCCATGGTGTATGCTCTTTGCGGATGATGTGGTGCTAGTTGACGATAGTCGGACGGGGGTAAATAGGAAGTTAGAGTTATGGAGACAAACCTTGGAATCGAAAGGGTTTAGGCTTAGTAGAACTAAAACCGAGTACATGATGTGCGGTTTCAGTACTACTAGGTGTGAGGAGGAGGTTAGCCCTGATGGCCAGGTGGTACCTCAGAAGGACACCTTTCGGTATTTGGGGTCAATGTTGCAGGACGATGGGGGTATTGATGAAGATGTGAACCATCGAATCAAAGCCGGATGGATGAAGTGGCGCCGAGCTTCTGGCATTCTCTGTGACAAGAGAGTGCCACAAAAGCTAAAAGGCAAGTTCTACAGGACGGCGGTTCGACCCGCAATGTTGTATGGCGCTGAGTGTTGGCCAACTAAAAGGCGACATGTTCAACAGTTAGGTGTGGCGGAGATGCGTATGTTGAGATGGATGTGTGGCCACACGAGGAAGGATCGAGTCCGGAATGATGATATACGAGATAGAGTTGGGGTAGCACCAATTGAAGAGAAGCTTGTCCAACATCGTCTGAGATGGTTTGGGCATATTCAGCGCAGGCCTCCAGAAGCTCCGGTGCATAGTGGACGGCTAAAGCGTGCGGAGAATGTCAAGAGAGGGCGGGGTAGACCGAATTTGACATGGGAGGAGTCCGTTAAGAGAGACCTGAAGGATTGGAGTATCACCAAAGAGCTAGCTATGGACAGGGGTGCGTGGAAGCTTGCTATCCATGTGCCAGAGCCATGAGTTGGTTGCGAGATCTTATGGTTTTCACCTCTAGCCTACCCCAACTTGTTTGGGACTAAAGGCTTTGTTGTTGTTGTTGTTGTAGTAGTAGATATATGATCTTAAGATGAAATAGCTGAAATGAACACAATTCTTGGAGTATAATTATAAAGATAGCAGAATGTGTATTATGTGATGTTTTTATTAAATATAGTGGCATGGCATAATTATCTCATCTGATTTACATATAAACCAATGCTATATATACACATCAAGAACCGAGATTCTAAAATGGAGACAACATGAAAGGTTATCTACAAATTGTAGTTTTTGAGATACTTATTGTGTATTGTTTGTGACTCTTGTTGTAAATCAATCTTCTGCATTTTAGTACATAAGTCCTACAATATATAGCCAGGTAGGTGTTACATAAGCAAATGCCAGCAAGTGTAGACATAGGTGTTACAACAGATAATTGTATCTACTCATCAACATAATATGAGATAACAAATGGTAGAAACGATGCTTAGGAAGCATCAATAGTAGGAGGTCCTTGTCTTTGTAAATCAAAGAACATCTACAATAATGTATAACTGACCATTAATGAGATCTCTGTACTTGCTCTGTCAAAGTGCAATAAGGGATATGTTCTGGGGCAAAGCTAATGCAAATAGTAGCGGCCAATACTTGGAAGGAAGGGATGATAGTGCCCTCATACTTAGTCATGTAAATGATAATATGTAAGCTATTAAAAAATATTGGAATGAGCTAATGAATCTGGGACTATGCAAGCTATACAAAATTCAAATGGCATACTGAGATTGGACACAAAACAGTACAATTGTGCCTGTAGAGGATAAGTAGAGAAGATGGCATTTCACAACTGAGAGATCCAATTTATATTGCAATTAAAAGAAGAAAGAAGAAGGTGCCTGCAAGATACGATGATCTAAGTGAGAGCAACATATCAATCACTTGCTACTTGAGCAGGAAGCATTAATAAAATCAGCAAGGGCGCCTTCAAAATTTTTTAAAGTCAAGTGGAAATAGGTTATAGGACCACCTTCACTATCAAATCCTTAATAGAGAAAACTAATTTGCACTCCTAGTTCCAATCCACAAAGCTTGTGTGGAGACATTTGGTAAGAACCTCCCTACAAAGCAACATGAGTACTATATTAGATAGCACAATTTGATAGCAATCCAAAAGAACAACCAATTGCCATGCATCATTGGGATAACAAATAATACAAACAATCATTCATTTATGTGCCTGGCCACAAAACAATCAGCAAACCATGTAGGATAACCTCACAGTTAGTACGATAGTAGAGAAGGATTATGAATGGAGCCATGGAGGAACCAGAAACAACCTGACATGAATCGGATGGCGTGAGCGTGGGAGGCACATAAGGAACTCCAAATTTCGCCCAATACTTAATAACTTGTAGGAACTCCAAATTTCGCCAATACTATAACTTGTATGAGAGGAAACATACATGCAGGAAGCGAAATTAACAGCCCCTCGAGGTAAATTTTAGATATTTAATTAGGGATTAAGGTAAACGATTAGTTACCGGCTCGTAGGCGAGGTCAACGGCGCCATCGAAGGAAAGGTCTTCCCGGACGACACCAAGATACGTGTCGGTGGATGATGAATTACTGCCCAACTCCATGGGGCGGATGGAGTACAACTGGGCCCCAAGACAGCCAGATTCTGGCCTGAGCGGTGGATCGGCGACGACTGCACGTTCTGCAACACGGCGTCGTTCAAGTTAACGGCGTTCCAGACGGGGCCGCGGCTGTTCCCAGGCAAGGGCTCAACGTACCTGCAGATGAAGATGGTGCTGCCATCCTGTGCAGGTTCTTCAGGTTTGGGCTTGTGGAGGGCCACTTCGTCAAGTAACCATGTTGACCATCCTCTCCATGGCGCAGGGCCTCAAGGTCCGCATCTCCAGGTTGTGTTTGTTTGGTGGAAGGATGGAGATAATCTGCCGTAGAAGATAAAGAGATCCATGAAAAATCAATTGGCAGGAGAGTTTATTGGGGAGATGATGACCTACCGTGGAAGATAAAGAGAGCCACGGCAAATCAATTAGTGGGAGAGTAAATTAGGGAGAGATAGGGACACCGAAACGCTGGGACTAAATTATGGTTGGCCGCGTGGAGCAAGGAGTAAGTAATCAATCGGTGATTATCATAAAAGAAAACTAAATATTTTTCTGAGCTGGCAAATACGTGGATGGTCTGCATGTGGTGAGACCTGAAGAGGTCAGCTATGTGGGACTGCATGAGGTGTCACGTAGCTGGATGCTGATGTGTCTATGCTGCATGTTGAGATAAACCAAGTAGTGGGGGTGAACTTCTTAAGTACTCCTCTGTAAACTAATATAAGAGCATTTAGATCACTAAAGTAGTGTTCTAAACGCTCTTATATTAGTTTACGGAGGGAGTATATAGGATGTGTATACGTCAGTCCAAATTACCTATAATCCAGCTTAGTTGTGTAAAATGACATAATTTCCGCACGTCATTAGTGTCCGTTTTTTGTAGTGTTTAGGACGGGGATGGTAACTTTTGCTGGAGTACATAGTTGAAAAATTGAATGCTTTATCAGTTATTTTACTTTGATATATACTTAGGTCTTATTATTATTTTTCATTATGTTTATACAGTTCTTGGAACTGCTTTAGCATACAACATGGTGCTTGATCTTCCTTTCTGGGCTGGTGTACTGATTTGTGCAGCAACTGTTATACTGCTTCTCGGATTACAAAGCTATGGGGTAAGACATTTCATCCCGCTATAAAACAGAAGGGAAAAATATTTTTGGAACTTGCAGTAACCAAAATCTCGTCCCTTTCATAAGTATAACAGTAATAACTGAGAAAGTTTTGCTGTGAGAAATCATCAGAGACCTTGATCTATGTTTATACACAGCTGTACATGGAATAGATACAAAGGTTGTTAGGGTTACAAAGGATGTGCTAGATCCACTTTGGACTATTTAGTACCAGGAGCTGAAATTTCGTAGATGAGACACTTACGAGCTGGGATTTCCCATTAGCCTTTATATCATAGAAAAAACTAATAAATAATTTTTTTTGATGGTTATCTTCACAAATGGCCCACCCTGGCCCATTGTGCTAGATCCTTCACTGCTTGCAAGAGACTTCCTATGTAACAATACCTAAGATAGCAAGAACACATTCATTGTTTCGTATATATGATGTTAATAAATGCAGTGATATTTATAAAGTCCCTTTTCTCTTAAGGTCCGGAAATTGGAGTTCATGATTGCAGTGTTTATGCTCATCATGGCCTCTTGCTTCTTTATAGAGCTGAGCCATGTCAATCCTCCAATGAATGAGTTAATTGAAGGGTTATTTATCCCAAGACTTAAAGGACATTATGCTATCTCAGATGCAGTCGCACTGATCAGTGCCCTTGTTGTACCGTAAGTATGGCACATATTTGTTGCTTCGTTGGTCATCAACATGAACACTGTATTCTTATGGAAATATAAATAAGAACATGTATTTGCAATATTTATTCGTGATAGACATTCTATGTTTGCGAATTGCATGCTGATAATAAATTAAGGGCACATGAGAAACTAGTCGATTTGGTATTTATGGTTACAAATCAGCTATTCAGTTGTACATCATTGTTTCCGGCTACATAAATATTCTCGTTCACTCTTGCACCTATTAACAAGACTATCCACTAAGGTTATTTTATACTCTTGGATGATGGATGAGGTCACAAGGGATATACAAGGAGATATCCCATGGTGTATGCTCTTTGCGGATGATGTGGTGCTAGTTGACGATAGTCGGACGGGGGTAAATAGGAAGTTAGAGTTATGGAGACAAACCTTGGAATCAAAAGGGTTTAGGCTTAGTAGAACTAAAACCGAGTACATGATGTGCGGTTTCAGTACTACTAGGTGTGAGGAGGAAGTTAGCCTTGATGGCCAGGTGGTACCTCGGAAGGACACCTTTCGGTATTTGGGGTCAATGTTGCAGGAGGATGGGGGTATTGATGAAGATGTGAACCATCGAATCAAAGCCGGATGGATGAAGTGGCGCCGAGCTTCTGGCATTCTCTGTGACAAGAGAGTGCCACAAAAGCTAAAAGGCAAGTTCTACAGGACGGCGGTTCGACCCGCAATGTTGTATGGCGCGGAGTGTTGGCCGACTAAAAGGCGACATGTTCAACAGTTAGGTGTGGCGGAGATGCGTATGTTGAGATGGATGTGTGGCCACACGAGGAAGGATCGAGTCCGGAATGATGATATACGAGATAGAGTTGGGGTAGCACCAATTGAGGAGAAGCTTGTCCAACATCGTCTGAGATGGTTTGGGCATATTCAGCGCAGGCCTCCAGAAGCTCCAGTGCATAGCGGACGGCTAAAGCGTGCGGAGAATGTCAAGAGAGGGCGGGGTAGACTGAATTTGACATGGGAGGAGTCCGTTAAGAGAGACCTGAAGGATTGGAGTATCACCAAAGAGCTAGCTATGGACAGGGGTGCGTGGAAGCTTGCTATCCATGTGCCAGAGCCATGAGTTGGTTGCGAGATCTTATGGGTTTCACCTCTAGTCTACCCCAACTTGTTTGGGACTAAAGGCTTTGTTGTTGTTGTTGTTGATGATGATTGGTTGAAAACTTTCAGTCCCTATTCCACAAATGAACTTTTATGACCAAAAAGCATAGGGGGTTTTGTCTAGTGTGTAAACTAGAAAGAAATAGCTTCCACTAATTTCAATTGTTTTTGAAATACTAGGCACAATCTCTTCCTACATTCTTCTCTTGTTTCATCAAGAAAATTACCATCATCCTCTGAAGCAGTTAAGGTAAATATCCAAATTTAGTATTTTTGTTCTATTTTGAATATTCTACTTAGACTTCCTTTTTCTATGTGCTTACAATACTATATGTCCCCATACACAATATAGCCCTTAAATGCAGTTGGCCATAGTGATTAATATCTTATTGCTTTCAAGAAACATGCAACATTTGAAATAGTATCTGTAGTAAACCACAAAATACTAGGCTAGCAAAGTGTACGAATCGCCAAGATTTTTGGAAATAAAAGAAGCCAAAAGGGGGGAAAAGATCTACACAAACATAAGCTAATTACACCATGCATTAAAGCTGACATGATTGTACAACATATATATAACAAGGTCATAGTATTTGCAGCTATTGCTAGATCTATGGTACCCACTTCTTTGGTTCTAGTTGCAGAAGTACCAGCAGATATAATTTTAGTAAATTTTTTGCAGGATGCATCTGTGTTCTTCTTGCTAGAGAATGCATTCGCTTTGTTTCTTGCGCTCGTCATAAATGTTGCCATTGTATCACTCTCTGGAACTATATGTGCTGATAATCTTTCACTGGATGATACGAACACATGCAGCAGTCTCACTTTAAAGTCAGCATCCGTACTATTCAAGGTTAATATTTCCCCAAACATAATTGGGAGGTCATTCGCCTTACATTTCAGAAGTATAATACTCCCTCCGATCCATAATAAGTGTCGCAGTTTTGAACACTTGTTCAAAACTGCGACACTTATTATGGATCGGAGGGAGTAGGATTCACCATAAAGAATAGACCATACATATTATGTACATAAAAATTCATAGAAGTAAATTATCATGTATACTCTCAGTTGAAATCATTTTTATTTTATAGAATATTTTGGGACGATCAAGATCAATTTTTTATGGTTTGGCATTATTAGCTTCTGGACAAAGCTGTGCAGTGGTTACCACCTACTCTGGGCAATACATTATGCAGGTAAAGTTGTAACATTGTTAACATTTTATTGGACTCACAAATTCGTGTTGTGCACGTTTAATTTATATTACATAATACAATGTTATTCTAAAATTGAACTTATTATAAGGGAGTAAAGGGGAAAACTTATATGCCAGCACTAATTCTCGCAGACTAGAAATTTTATTACCATACATGCTAAAGGGGAAAACTTATATAAGTCACATTACTAACATACTTACGGGAAATACAATGGTGCACATGGTTCCACGCGCACCCATTATTAATAGTAAAATCTAAAAATAAAAAAAATCAGACAATTCAAAAAATTTAGCTAATCAAACTTAGTTGACGGTTCTATTCATATATGAAGTTTTGCAAGGAAATGACACACGTCGTATTCTTAGCGAAGAAAATGAAATCTGATCTCCAAATTACTTCAAACATAGTCCTTTTTATAGCACCGATATTATTATTATTTTTGCCTAGAATACCACGGATGTCATTTCTTCATGAAACTTCACATGTGAGTAGAACAATCGATCATGTATGTTACAAAAAAAACCAACAGAATTGTCTATTTTTTCTGATTTTACTATTCATAATAGGCGCACATGGAGCATGTTCCAAAAATCCATGTCCCATACTTGCTCATTATTAAATTACATTTTCCATTTTTTATATTAAAAAATCATCTATTAAATATTTCAAAATTTAGAATAATGTTCAAGCCCTAGTTTTGCATTAAAAGTACATACAATGTTTTTTGTACATGATTCCCTCGCCCAATGCCCCTCGGTATAATTTATCTAACATGAACATTCACAGGGATTCTCAGGGATGAGGGTATTCATCATATACCTTTTTGCTCCCTGTCTCACCATGGTGCCTACTTTGATAAT
This sequence comes from Triticum aestivum, assembly GCF_018294505.1. Taxonomy (NCBI): domain Eukaryota; kingdom Viridiplantae; phylum Streptophyta; class Magnoliopsida; order Poales; family Poaceae; genus Triticum; species Triticum aestivum. The sequence goes on from NC_057800.1 coordinate 289,179,120, forward strand.
TTGCGGCATTGGTGGTGCTTTACGAGTTCGTCAACTTATCAATATAGCAGCGGTCACCTTTCCATCTCAATGCACCATAAAGTAAATGAGTATACAGGCTATGTGCATGTTTAATGACGATTTATTTGTGTGCTGCAGGTCATATTGTCGTTTGTGCTGCCATTTGCTCTCGTTCCTCTCCTCAAATTCAGTAGCTGTTGCTCAATGATAGGACCATACAAGAACTCAACATGGGTAAGCTCACTCATACTATGGTTATTACCATGATACATAATAACTTGTGAGGTGAGAATAACATAAAAATTGATATATATTTTAGTATTGTACAACCTAATAATTTCATAGTATTATCTCTCAACTGTCCTTCGATGAAATGGGAGAATCAACTCATCAAGGACTATTCCCTTGTGTAACACGAGAAACATTCCGAGTTGCTCCATGAGCTTACTCGAGTGTAGAGTGTGGGCCTACGTAGGCATCCTAAGATCTGAACCATCTACGCCCTGAGCAGGGAGGGGGCAGTGGCAAGGTCGACATCTAACTTGCTCGATCATCAAGGTCTAGCAAGGATTATTTTGTTGCAAAGGGTAACGAAAAGTTTGTATACCCCGAAACGACATACTCCCTGTCACAATTGCACACCCCTGACGCACCGTAGCTCCCCCTTGCGGCATCAGGATTGCATCGATGAGAAGAATGCATTCAGACAAAAAGGGGATTGAAGCATGCATCATGGAGGACGAATATCGTCGTTCAATCTACACTGATCGCCACAAGCGTACATCGCGTGCACTGAGAAGTTTTCCATTAGTTGCACCCATCTACTCATATTGATGCCACCAACCGCCTAGACACTGTCACTTGTCCTATTATTGTCGTTGGCCGCCCGCACCATGATCTATGCCAATCCGGTTCATGCCCGCGGATAGTCATGTTCCGCGCAGCCAATGGCGGATTATGTTTAGGAGGTTGGCGGCATCTAGATGATTAGATGGGTGCGAGTAACTAGAGAAAAATTCACTGAGCGCGATGTACACTTGCGGTGGTTGGTGTAGACTGAACGACGAAATTCGTCCCCCACGATGCATGGTTCGAGCTCTTTTTTGTTTGAGCGGTTTTTTCTCGGTGATGTAGCCGTGATGGCGCGAGGGTTCGAGTAGGGGAACTACGGTGCCTCAAGGATGTGAAGTTGTGATGCTTTTGGTTGCCCATTGCAACTAACCTCTGTTGGTTGCCGTTACCAACGATAAGTATATTTTTTTAACAGGGTAGTACTTTTGCATTTTTTTAATTTAGAGGTATAAATCTAATATTTCTTATAAAATATATATTTTTTAAGTATTCATAGTTTGGCGGTGTGTGCTCTGACTCCTGTTTCTATGTATAGATGCAATCATATGGTACATGGTTTTTAGTAAAATGGTCAGATGAAGTTTACCGAAAAAGGCTTTCGCCCCGCTTTATATATAAAGCAAACCACCGAGCCAAACATCCAACAAGGTTCAAACATCCACACATAGGTCTTACACACAAATAAAAGGTGAGAGGGGTTAATGCTGAGGGCACAACTCAACAAGCCCTAGAAACAAAGAACACACATAGATCCTGCAACACGAGGAGCAGGTCTAGTCAGGCTCCGGTGGAGGTGGCGGAAGCGGAGGCGCCAAGCGGAAGGCCATCGATCGAAGGTCGGGGTGTTGATGACGTCCCGGTCCTATGGGCGGCTAAGCGGCCGCCAGAGTTGCAAATAGCCACACATTTTGAAGATCGCGTCAGTCGCACGTCGCAGAGGCACTTTCTGAATAACAAGTTTGTTGCGAATGGTCCATAGCGTCCAGGCGAGGACCTTGATGCACAACCATCTAATATGGCGGTAGCGAGGGGGGGGGGTGTGTGTATCTCAGCGAGTAAGTCAGGGAAGTTGGTATTGCACCACTGTCCGCCGACCGTCTCTCGGAAGCAGGACCACAGGAACTGGGCTGTGGAGCAGGAGAAGAAAATGTGGTTTGAATCCTCCATCGTGTCGCATAGGGGACATATCCCGTCGCCGGGGCCATTGCGCTTGCGGACTTCAACCCCAGAGGGGAGGCGTCCCCGGATCCACTGCCACAGGAATATCCTGATCTTGAGGGGGAGGCGAATGTCCCAAATCAGGCTAAAAGGCTCAGGGTCCAGCGAAGGGGCAATGGCCGCATAGAGAGATTTCGTGGAGAAGCGGCCAGAGGGCTCCAGACACCAAGAGATGGAGTCCGGGGCGCCCTCAACGTCCATCGGCAGGAGAGCGATATCCTGGAGAAGGGAGTCCCACTCATCCACCTCAAGGGGGCCAAAGGGGCGCCGGAAGGCGAGACGCCCTAAGTCAATAAGGGCCGTCTCGACGGAGATCCGAGGGTCAGCCGCAATGGCAAAAAGGCCTGGGAAGCGGGCGGCCAAGGGGGAGTCCCCTAGCCAGCGGTTGAACCAAAACAGGGTCGAGGACCCGGAGCCCACAGAGATGGAGGTGCCAATACGGAGCACGGGGAGAAGCTGGATCACCGCCTGCCAGAACTGGGATCTGCCCGAGCGCTGGCAAAAAGCAAGAGGCTGGCCCCGAAGGTACTTATTTCAGAGGATGGTGAGCCAGAGGCCGCCCTCCTCGTTGGCGATACGCCAGAGCCAACGGGTCAGGAGAGCGATGTTCATGCGCCGAGAAGACATGATCCCAAGACCACCCTGGTCCTTGGGTTTGCAAATGTCCGGCCAGCTCACCATATGGTACTTCTGCTTGTCTCCCTCGCCTGCCCAGAAAAACTTGGACTGGTACTTGGCGATCTCCTGATGGAGCATCTCATGCAAGCTGTAGAAGCTCATGAGGAACCAGAGGAGGCTGGCAAGCGAGGAGTTGATGAGCATTACCCTCGCCGCCTTCGAGAGCCACCGCCCCTTCCAGGGCTCAACCCGGTGTTGCATCTGGGTCACGGTTGGGCGGAGGTCCGCCACGGTGAGTCGCGAGTCACTAATGGGTATCCCCAAATATGTCGTGGGGAAAGTACCCAGGCGGCAATTAAGCCGGTCAGCAATGCCCAGGGCCTCGTCCGGTGTGTATCCCAGAACCATCACTTCGCTTTTGTCAAAGTTGATAGTGAGCCCTGACATCTGTTGGAAGCATAGGAGGAGAAACTTCAGGTTGGCAATATCGGACGCGGAGCCCTCGACCATTATTATGGTGTCGTCGGCATATTGTAGGAGGGAAAACCCTCCCCCTCCTACTAGGTGGGGAACCACGCCGTGGATATGGCCCGCCAACTTGGCCTTGTCTAGGATGGCCGCAAGGGCGTCCACCACCATGTTAAACAAGAACGGGGAGAATGGGTTGCCTTGTCGGACCCCACAAAGCGTGGGGAAGAAGGGACCAATCTCACCGTTAATGTTAACGGCGGTCCGGCCGCAGGAGACGAGCTGCATAACTTGGGTCACCCAGCGGTCATCGAAGCCCTTGCGGATCAAAACTTCCCGAAGGAAGGAAGGGCCAATGAACCGTGTCATAGGCTTTATGGAAGTCAAGCTTCAGGAAGACCGCCCGGTGGTGTTTGGAGCGGACTTCATGAAGGACCTCGTGGAAGACCAACACCTCATCCAAAATGAATCGCCCCTGAATGAAGGCCGATTGATTGGGATGGGTGATGGTGTCAGCTAAAAGGGTCACCCTATTGGCGTACCCTTTGGCCCGGATCCGGAATATCACATTGATCACGGTGATAGGTCGGAACTGGCGGATGTCAGCTGTGCCCGGGACTTTGGGGATGAGCGTGATGACCCCATAGTTAAGCCGCCCGAGGTCCATGGTCCCCAAGAAGAATTCGTCGAAGAGAGCCAAGAAATTGAATATTAAGACTACATACATCTGCCCTCACATGTAATTCCGAATCTTGGTTGGACCATGAAACATACAGAAAGTAAGAGTAGACAAGCTCCGATGTGTATATTAGGTAGTGACAATCACAAGAAAAGTCTTATTGATGGCATACTTTGTGTTCATTTTCTTATTTGAAGGTCGAATTTAACTTTAAAGTTATGTATCTTGTGTCCATACGTCAAAACAAATCTCATTTTGCTAAACATTTGGATCTCAATCAGATGTCATGTTGCTTGTGACTACCTAAACACAAACAAGATGGCATACAAGATGCTACATATCAAAGTAGTCGTTTACCAGGAAACTAGGAATCGGTTCCAGCACATGCATTTTGTTCAACAGAGAGTAATATTTTACCCAAAAAGGCTTTCGCCCCGCTTTATAAATAAAGAAAACCACCACAGCCACAAAGTATCACAGAGGTTCACCCACACACACACACAGAAAGTCGCACAACATAGAGTAAAGAGGGTTCTGCTAAGGGCACAACTCAACAAGCCCTGAAAACGAAAACAAAGGTTGTTACACCGCAGCTAGAAGCTAATCCGGCTCAGGTGGCGGCGCCAAGCGAAGAGCCATCCCGCGAAGGTCAGCAATGATGATGTTGATGGCGTCCCAGTCCTGGTGGCGGCTAAGCGGCCGCCAGAGCTGCAAATAACCACACATTTTGAATACTGCGTCAGTGGCACGTCGAAGAGGCACTTACTGGATGACAAGCTTATTACGCACGATCCAGAGCGTCCAAGCAAGGACCCCAATGAGCAGTCACCTAACGTGGCGGCCCGACGGGGTAGATGCCTGGACCTCGGTGAGGAGGTCCGGGAAGTTGGTGTTGCACCAACTACCCCTGACTACCTCACAGAGGCAGCTCCAGAGGAACTGGGCGGAGACGCATGAGAAGAAAATGTGATTCAAGGTTTACTCAGTCCCACTAGGGGACACATCCCATCGCCGGGCCATTCCATTTTAACACCTCTGCGCCTGAGGGAAGCCGACAACAGATCCATTGCGATAGGAAGATCCTGATCTTGAGGGGCACACGGATAGCCAAGATCAACTTGAGGACCGCCAGGCCTGGGGTGGGGGCGATGGCCTAGTATAGGAACTTCGTGGAGAATCGGCCCGAGGGCTCTAGGCGCTAGGATAAGCGGTCATGAGGCTGCGCCAGATTAGGCTCGTGAAGCGCAACGGCCTCCAGGAGCTCATGCCAGGCGGCAATTTCCAGGGGCCCAAATGGCCACCGGAATGCGAGACGCCCTAAGTCAATAAGGGCCATCTCGACGGAGATCCTAGACTCCACCGCAATGGAGAAGAGATCCGGGAACCGGGCAGTGAAGGGGGAGTCCCCTGTCCACCAGTCGAACCAAAACAGTGGTTGTCCTAGAGCCGACCGTGATGGAGGTCCCGATGCAGAGAACCGGGAGCAGCTGGATGACGGACTGCCAGAACTGGGATCCCCCTGCCCTAAGGCAGAAGGCAAGAGGTTGGCCGCACAAGTATTTGTTTCAGATGATTTGCAACCACAGACCACCCTCGCCATTCGCAATGCGCCAGAGCCACCTCGTCAGGAGTGCCGGGTTCATGTGTTTGGAGGACATGATGCCGATGCCGCCTTGGTCCCTAGGTTTGCAGATGTCGGTCCAGCGAACCATATGGTATTTCTGCTTATCACCATCACCGACCCAGTAAAAGCGCGCCTGGACTGAACCGATCTCATGGTGCAACATTTCGGGCAGGCTGTAGAAACTCATGATGAACAGGAAGAGGCTGGACAAGCGAGCTGATGAGGATCGTCTGAGCCGCCTTAGACAACCATCGCCCCTGCCATGGCTCGATACGGTGCTGAAGCTTGAGCACCGAGGGCCGCAGGTCCGCCACAGAGAGCCGAGAGTCGCTAATGGGGATCCCTAGGTAGGTGGTGGGGAAAGAACCAAGCCGACAGTTGAGTCGGTTAGCAATACTCTGGCTCTCGGAGGGGGATAGCCTAAAACCATTACCTCGCTCTTATCAAAGTTTATTTTGAGACGTGACAACTGCTGGAAGCACAACAACAGAAATTTCAGGTTCAGATATCGGTCGTCGAGCCTTCCACCATGATAATGGTGTCGTCGGCATATTGGAGGAGGGAGACACCACCTCCCTCCATTAGGTGCGGGACTATGCCGTGGATGTGGCCCGCGGTCTTCGCCTTATCAAGGATCGTCGCCAGGGTGTCAACCACCATGTTGAACAGAAACGGAGAGAAGGGGTCACCCTGCCTAACCCCACATAAGGTGGGGAAATAGGGCCCGATCTCCCCATTAATGTTAACCGCGGTGTGCCTAGAGGCCACCATCTGCATGACTCGGGTGACCCAACGATCGTCGAACCCTTTCCTGAGCAACACTTCCCGAAGGAAGGACCAGCTAACCGTGTCGTAGGCTTTGTGGAAGTCAATTTTCAGGAAGACTGCTTTGAGGTTTTTGGACCAGACCTCATGCAGAACTTCATGGAAGACAAGGACCCCATCCAGAATATACCGGCCTTGGATGAAGGCGGACTGGTCAGGGTGGGTGATGCGGTCAGCCAAAGGGGCCACCCTATTGGCGTACCGCTTTGCCAGAATGCGGAAGATCACATTGATCACTGTGATTGGCCGGAACTGACGAATGTCCGAGGCTCCAGGCACCTTGGGAATCAATGTGATGATCCCGTAGTTAAGGCCCACATAGAACTCCTCAAAGAGGGCCATGACCTCTGGCTTGACGGCAGTCCAGAAGGTCTGGAAGAACTTCACCGGCAGATCGTCGGGGCCAGGGGCGGACAATGGATTCATTCCGTTAATCGCCTCCCAGACTTCCTCCTCAGTGAACGGAGCCATGAGGGCGGCATTTTCCGCGAGCAAGATGCACTGTGGACCAATCCAGAAGTCCGTAGCTAGGGCCAAGCCTCCCCTAGGGGGCGGAAAAAAGGGCTTTATAGAAGCGATCGACATGAGCACGGATCTCGGCCAGGCGCTGCAGGAGGGTTTCCCCATCCCAAAGCAAGGGGATGTTATTTCGCCTCCTACGACCATTGGTGATGACCTAGAAATAGGCCGTATTGGCGTCACCCTTGAGGACCCACTTTTGGGTCCCCCAGAGTCGCCAATACGCCTCCTCGTCGGTGTAAATGACCGTGAGCTGATCCTCAAGGTCATAACGAAGCAGCCACTCATCGGGGGCTAGTCCCACCGAGTCAGCCTGGAGGTCCAGTGCTTGGATGGAGGCGAGGAGGGCCTTCTTGCGATCCCATAGGTCCCGTCCGAGGTTTGCGCCCCAACCCTTCATAAACTGACGAGAGCGCTTGGCACAGAAGTACCAATCATCCACCGCCGAGATGGACCGGTGAGGGGCGAGCCGGGCCTCCATCCAGCAGTCCCGAACGGCCTCAGCGAAACAACGTCTCGAAGCGAAACCTAGGCGCAGTGAGTGGGCAGTCATCCTGAGAAGACAGGAGCAGAGGGACATGGTCCGAGCCAATCCGGGTGATGGCACAGAGGGAGGCAAGGGGGCAGCGATGCTCCCACTCCGGCGAGACCAAGACGCGGTCCAGAACGGAGCGGGTCGGGTTTGCTTGGCGGTTGGTCTAGGTGAATCTGGCACCAACCCTGTCTAATTCCGCAGACCAAGCTCGGCGATGCAATCATTGAACATCTACATCCGAGGAAAGTTTACTAGATCGTTGCTCTTATCCTCCACAAAACGGAGGAGGTTGAAGTCACCACCCACTACGACCGGCAAGCACGCGGCCGGCACCTTCGTCTTGAGTTCATCAAGGAAGGACGCAGATCGGTGGTGGTTAGCGGGGCCATAGACAATGATGATATCCCACTTGAAGTTGAGAGCACGCTCGAATAACTCCATTCTGACAAAGAACTCTCCCTATCCATACCACCCACCTCAAAGGTGGCATCCTTGACACCTAGCAGGATGCCACCCGAGTGCCCGGTGATCCCACTACAAGGGAGACAATGTCAGGCAAACATGTGGGTGCTCAGCCACTCAAGCTGAGACAAGGAGAACTCTGTGCGCATGGTCTCTTGGATTGCCACGATGTCTATCCGCTCATCTCGCTTGTACTCGATGAGTTGACGGTGCCGGCCTTGGCCGAAACCGTGAATGTTCCAAAAAAGGGTCCGCATTAAGCTGCCATCGGGGGGCCGCTTGACCCCAGGACACGTGAGGTGCTTTGGGCACGGAGGGCGGCGGTGCGGGAGCGGGTGCGGCCACGGATCTCCAGGGCCGCTTGCGGGGCTTGGCTATCTGACTGGGTGGACGTGTGAGGTCCATTGGCCACAGGGGGAGGGGGCGTGGCCATGCGAGCACGAGCCTCAACCAACCTCTATCCAGGATTTCCCGGGCCCGGATTGCCTTGATCTGGACTAAGGAGGGAGTCACCTCCCCCCTGGAAACTATAGCGGAGTCGGCCGCGACCTTAGCTAAGTGCCCAAGAGGAGCCGACTCCAAGGCAGAAAACGGGCATGTAGAAGAACTAGCTGGGATGACTGGGGTACCTGGCTCGAGGTTGCGGGCCGCGGCCTAAAGCTCTGCCCGCTCCGGGATGGGCAGAGCAGGGCTGCCAGCCGGCCGAGCAGCATCGATCCGGGCGCTGCGCCATGAGGACGTTACCGGAGTCGAGGTCGAGTGCCCACGCCTGGAGTAGACAGCAATCCGTGGCGGGTGGGGTGGCGCAGCCACATGCATAGACAGGACAGAGGCCATCCCACTCCCCATGGCTGACAGGGGAGAGGTGGGGGTGGCGGGCAGGCGAGACTAGGCTGGAGGAGACGCGTCGGTCCTCACCCCAGTCGGCGGAGCACACACCAGCAGCTCGAGCCGGGGCAGTGGGGGGCCGCGGCCAGAGCAGCGCCAGGGGGGGTCCTCCGGGCTGGGAGCATCGACGGGACCGGTGGCGAGGAGCCGAGGGGAGGCATCAGGACCGTCACCGGGGTCGGGGAGGTGGAGGAAAGCGGCGTCCAAGGTGGGGGAGCGCGGAGATGTCATCGGAAGGACGAGCATTCCTACACTGGAAGTGCCGGAGGAGTCGGCCGGACCGGCAGGAGAAATAGTGCCCAACGGAACCAGAGAGCCGGCCCCAAGGGCGTCGCGCGCACTCGGCATGGGGGAGGCCGACGGGTCCCCGAAGAGGGGCATAAGCCCATGGGAACGACCGGTTGAAGCTCCTCTCCGAGCAGTCGTGGGAGCCGGAGGATCAAGCGGAGGGGATGGGGAGCGGCAGTCGTCTGAGCCCTCCTCATCGTCAGAGCGGTGAGAGCGCCGATGGCGACCACGGTAGTCATCATCACCACCCGGACCGCCACCCAAGTGCGAGTCGTCGGAGAAGTGGAGGCAGCCCACGTGTTTGGGTGGCACAGGTGCAATCTTGAGGTCGAAGCCTTTGTCGTTGAAGAACACGCGGACCGTGGCGCGAAGTTTGGAGGACTCGAGGGCCTTGACTTTGACGCGGACCTCCTCCTCCTTGCGGAGCAAGAGCTCATCCACCATGACCACCTTGCCCAGGATCCTGGACATGTTGCGAATCACTCGCTCCGACCTTGCAATATTGGGCAGGCCGGAGATGAGGATCCACGCCGTGTTAAGGGTCGCTACTGGCTTATGGTCACGTATCAGCGCAGAGATGTTCACCATGAGCTTGTTGAGGGCGAGGGTGATGTTGGCGCTCCGGGTGACGTAGCCCTGGCCCCGCCTTTTCTTCTTCTTGGTCGTCCCCTGACGGCCTCGGGATGGACCGGCGCCATTGCCTGTGCCGGCCGCCGGGGGAGCTATGGGTTGATCTGAGGCGGCTGGTAGCGACGTGGAGGAGCCGGGGATGGCAGGGGCTGGGACCGGTGGGGCAGCGTCCGACTAGTGCGGCCCAGGGACAAGCTGCAGTCGCGCCTGCGAGGCGGGGAGGGGGAACGGCGGCGCGCCCCGCACCAGTCTTGAGGCGGTAGGGGGGAGGGCGATCGGCCCCGGCGGTCGGAGCGGCCAGACAAGCGCTGGTCGGGGGAGCGGCGACCGGCGACCGTCCCACGCGGACAGCTGGCGACGGAGGTTGTCTTCGTGCCGGAGAGCGTCAGGAGAGGGCGCGGGGGGTCGCGGTAGTCGTCGAGGCGACGCTTGCCGCGGGCGCAGTCGTCCTCCCACTCCTGAGTCATCACGGGATCCGCTGTCAGAGGGGGCGGGGCCAGAGGAGGTAGGGATCGGGGCGGCGGCGGCGCTGTTCGGGGAGAGGGGAGGGAGTTCGAGAGCAGACGAGGGGGACTGGAGACGCGATGAGAGGATGGGAGCGACAACAAAGCCCCGAGGGGTCTAGATTGATTCCCCCACGGCGGCGGTCTAGGTCGAGGTTGGGCCTGGGAAATCCTAGGCAGGGTGGGCCGGCCCAATGCCCGAAGGCCCACGTGGGGCGAGCGGCCGCAGCCGAAGGGCACATGCGGGGCCAGGCCAGATGCGCGCGGCCCAGGGGCGGAGATGGGAGCCATCCCGAGGGGAAACCTCCTCCCGAGCGGGCGCTGCCGCCGCCGGTGATGCCAATGGGGGCAGAGCCAGGGCCAACCACGGGCGGCGCAGGTGCAGGGACGTGTGGACTTGGAGGCTAGATGAACAGAGCGACGCGATGAACAGACGGAAGGGGAGCGGTGGGCAACGGCAGGCCGGAGAGGCATGGGGGAGCCGGTGGTCAACGCCGGCGCCGGAGCATGTGCGGAAGGGAATCCTGTTGGAGCGCCACAACGACCTGGCGGAGCCTATGTCGGAATGGCCGGCCACACCCCAAGAGTGGCGACGGCGACCCCCACCCCTCTGTAAGGACAGGCCTTGTCCCACTGGCGGCCGAGCAGGGCTCGGTGGCCGAGCGCTCCGGCGAGACCGCGAGATGGCGACGGAGCCGCCATCCACACTAGTTAGCACCGGGAGGCTACGGGGAGGAGGTGGGGCGCGGTCGCGGCGTTGGATGGGGAGGCCAGCCGCCCGATCCGCATCCTCGGCGAGGACGGCCCAGCGAGCCGGCATGGGCAGCGACGAGGCCTCCAGAGGAGTCGGTGGGCGGAGGGCGACGCTAGGGGGCTCGCCGGCGGGCGCCGGTGCGGCGGAGGGGCAGGGGTCGGGGCAGTCGCCCGGGTCGTCGCCAGATCCCGATTCAAACGCCATCGCCTCTTGGTTTCTCATTCTCCTCGGAGTAATATTTTCGTATCAAAATGATGTCAAATTACACATGGCCTTTGGAATGACACAATATCAAGACCATCAAGATTTTGAGGATGCAGAAAGTCAGAAAGATTAAGGAGGAAAAACAAAGAGAGACGACGCGGCCAAAGACTTGCAACAGATAAGCAGCATCACCATCCACTGTACCTGAAAGCACATGAACTACAAGAAAGGTTCTCCGAAAGCAACGCCTTGGAAAAGGAAATGATGCGCAGGCTCCACCGTTGTCGGGTCCAACCACTGAGGGTCGGATCTTGGGTTTCACCCCTAGAGCACGTCTAAGAGAGACTACAAACCAATGCCTTCAGCAAATTCATACAAGGCCCTTTTCTTATTCATCGATGATGCCATAAAATAATTCGTTTGTTTAGGTTGTGCTATTTCTATTTGTTTTAAAATAAACTTTTGCAACATGGATTTGAATTTATTCGTTCTTGTTGCACCTTAAATTTGTGCAGATCACGAGAATATCATGGATCCTGTCGTTGGTGATCATCGGCATCAATACTTATTTCTTTTGTACTAGCTTCGTCAGTTGGCTTGTATATAGTGACCTACCAAGATTTGCTAAAGCAATAATTAGCACCCTCGTCTTCCCTTTCATGGCGGCCTATATTGCAGCGGTCATTTACTTGGCTTTCAGAAAAGTTAGTACTAATGCCGTACTCCCCTCCAGTTCAGTTTCTTGTGAGATTGAAGTGGCAGATGTGCCAAGACAAGACAACAAGGATGAAGTTTTGGCTCTACATTGCTAGATTGAAAGATTGGATCCAGACCTTGTTTTGGAGACGGTAATATCTCGATTTCTTCAAGAATGAAGCCGTTTTCGGTGCAATTAGTGCGATCCAAAAAGTCCCTTGTAACTCTTCGATGAACAAAGCATCAACTAGTTCATGTATAGCATATCATCACTCAATGGATGGCATATATAGTGGGAAATCAATTACTGGTCTTTTAGTTACTCAATTGTTTGTCATGCACGTTCAAATAGGCACCTAATATAAGGTATTTCTTGTGATGGCCTACTTGTGCATATATTGTATACTGAAAACTGCTATATGGTCTCTTCAGAAATATTTATATTGTGGAGAAATGCTACCTTCCAGCTGGTCTGTTTTTTCAGAAAACTTACTAGATAGATAGCCACTAGAATAGAAGAGCTTGCCCCACCCATGAGTAAATATTTCATTGTAGCCTCATTAGACCGTAGATCTCTCTTGGTATATCCATACAATAGATAGGTAGAAACATAAGCTGAAACATTCTGGAGCTATAAAGATAGTTATTAAATGTTAGCACCACATAAAAACATTTCCCCTAGAGTAGTTGTTAATATGAATAAGAGAAACTCTGTTATAGCCATTTCTGTACATCCAATGTACTCTAAGGATAGAGGAATACATAAGTTGAACATAATAAAATGAGAAATTGAAAGATTTTGTTGAAATTGTTTGTTTGGAATTTTTTTGAAAAGCTAATTGTAGGTTCTTCTCTCAATCGGCACAATAGGGCCGTTGTGCTTTTTACTCCCTCCTTTCCAAAATATAAGGCGTCAATTGACTTTCTTGGTCTTCATTGCACAACTTCGACTATGATTTTCACGTATTGGATATCTATAAAATTAAAATACATGTATATGAAAAAAACTGTTTTGCAAGACAAATATGATGATGCCATTTATACATGTTCGATCTAGGTACTTTGACATATATTAGTGGTCAAAGTCGTGCATCAAAGACCGTGCAAAGTCAATCACGCCTTGTATTTTGGAAGGGGGAGTACTAAACTTGTTTTTTTTCTGCGGGGGTATTATTAAATTTGGTTGAAGAGATGAAATAGAACCAAGGTCTATCTTTTCTATGAGAGGTTGAATTGATCATCAGAAGAAAGTTAATTGCAAAAAAAAAAGACATCACAACAACCAGAATAATTTCAAAACCTCTCGCCGTTTTCGTTTTTCTTTAAAGAAATTGAAACTGATCTTATGTAATGCATTTTTGAAATAGCACGGACCGGCAGCTATATGGCCACCTAGTATATATCTAATAATAGCCCATCAACCCGTTGTATGGAGTTGTGATGTTACTTATAATCAACCTAATAGCCTACTCATATAATAGTATTCTCTCCGTCCGAAAATACTTGTCATCAAAATGGACAAAATGGGATGTATCTAGAACTAAAATACATCTAGATACATCTCCTTTGATCCATTTTAATGACAAGTATTTTCGAATGGAGGGAATAAGTCATATTTTGTGCTATGTCATTAATATATGAATCATAGGGATTAGGGAACTGAACGTAGTTCAGATTATTAGGTTCCTGCTGGTGGAGCCAATCCATTGGGGTTCAAGCCCTAGACTTGGCACTGGTACTTGTATTATTTGGATTTATTTCAGACCTTTCGATGATATTCATTCAACTTCTAGACTTGGCACTCATGCTCTCATTTTTTTGATTTATTTCAGACTTAAAGATGACGTTTGTTTAGTGAGGGAGTTGTGGTGCTCATAGGAGCATGGTGGGTGTAGGGATGAGTCTATGTAAGCATCTGCGATTGTATTTGAACCCATTACATGTGAAGTGAATCATATTTTTCTCTTAGGAAGGATGTTGAAGCCCGTGTTACCATCAACTATAAATATATAGCCTGCTTCTCTTCTCTTCTCTCAAGTCTGATGTGGCATCTCTTAGAGCATCTACAACCCGGCTTCTCAAATGCCCATGTACGATCCGAGGGACGGCCCAGTGAGTGACTTATCACGAAGTTGTGACCAGTCGACCCCTTCAAACCGGACCTATTCGTCTGGGCTGACCGACGCCGCTCATATCCAACCCATATCTAGGGCGGATATGGGGAGGTCGAACACGCCCGTGTGCGTCCACCACACCGGACCAGACAGGCCGGACCCACCCCAAATTCCACCAAATTGACCAAGTCCACCAAAACGTCTGCCTTCCTCTCGCATCCGTCATCTATTATCCGTGTCCGGGCCATCGTCGTCCTCCACCCTTGCTCCCCCGTACGCGACGCCACCCTTGTCCACCGTCGTAGATATCATCGCTGAGTACTCCGTCCCCCACCGCCAAGATGGATGATGCCTCAGCGGAGTCCATTTCCGCCCTGCATGTGGCAGTCAGCTGGAAGGCGAAGAATGTCGACCGGAGGGAGCGGCGTGCCCACCAACGCGAGCGAGATGCAGTGGAAGTTGTCCAAGGAGGTGGTCAACATCGACATCGATGTGTCCCCTCCGCTGCGGCCGCCCGCCTCGCACGCATCCGCCCTGCTGTCGACAAGGAACCCACCACCCACCCCGCCCATGACCGATAATAGTCTACCGCCTAAAGTGGCTTAAGGCGATGAAGAAGGAGATCAACCTGCGCAGGGAGTACGAAGGGGCGAAGGCAGCCATAGCAGCAGCAAACGCTACTCGGTTAGTGCCTGACGAGTGATTCATCATGTTGGCTAGACGTGACCCGAATGTTGAATTTCATTTTGGCGTGTTTGAATTGTGGTTTATTTTGCTTTGTTTCATTGTTGAATTGGTGATGAATTTGTGCTATGCGACCGACATAAACGTGCATGGATTTGCAAAGAATTTTGACATGAGCAGTTTGGTTATCCAACAAGGATTTTGAGGGGCCATCCCACGCTCTCCTAGGTCACGCTTGGATGCGTCCGCGGGCGTTAGGGGGGGGGCGCTGATTTTCCAAATCATAGATGCTCTTACAACCTGCCTAATGTAAGACCCAACTGCAAATTACGATATGGCATAAGTTTTAACATGGCAAGGAAATACAACCTGCCTAATGTCACTTACTATACTTCCTCTAAGCATGAGTTGACACTACTTGACCAATAAGACCCAGCTGCAAATTATGATATGGCAAAAGTTTTAACATGGCAAGGAGCCAACGTTAAAGATGGACAAACTTGAACGTTGAGGCTTCATTTGGTTGCTAAGGCATCTCCAACGCCGATCGTAAAAGCAAAGACGCTATTTGTCAGTGGACTGATCCGGACTCGTCTGTGGACATAGATATGGGAGCCGGCCATCCAACCCTATCCCCTAAACGTCTGCCCCTGTTTTTTTCTGAAGTCCGCGACACTCAAAATAATAGTATATCAAATCTTCGAGTGAAAATATTAAAATGCGACAGTAGTTCAAATGCAAATATTAGAATCCAACTAGGTTTTGAAATAAAATAGTTCAATCTTGAATTCAACTCGCACATATGTTCTACTTGTTCTCTTTTAGGATTCACAGATGCTCGATTAGATCTTTCTTAAGTTGTTCATGAGTTGCTCAATGCCGAATTTGTTGATGCATTTCGACAAAATCATCAAACATGGACGGATTCTAATTTGGAACTTGGATAGGATCACACATGTTCTTGAATTCCAGACCTCTGGTGGCATCTTCACCCTCATTCTCCACGATCATATTGCGCATGATCACACAACATGTCATCACCTCCCAAAAGGTCTATGGTTCCCATTGTTTAGCGGGTTCACAGACAATATCAAAATGGGCTTGGAGCACCCCAAATGCCCTCTCCACAATTTGTTAATGCTTTCGACAAAATCATCAAACATGGACGGATTCTGATTTGGAAGTTGGATAGGATCGCACATGTTTTTGAATTCTAGACCTCCGGTGACATCTTCACCCTCATCCTCCATGATCATGTTGTGCACGATCACACAACATGTCATCACCTTCCAAAAGGTCTATGGATCCCATTGTTTAGCGGGTCCACAAACAACAGCAAAATGGGCTTGGAGCACTCCAAATGCCCTCTCCACATCCATTCTAGCTCCTTGATGTCTTTGGGAAAAGTGAGTTCTTTTCTGACCAACTGGCTTGGAGATAGTCTTGACGAAGGTCATCCATGAGGATGGATACCGTCAATTAGATAGTATTCCATCTTGTAGTCATGCCCATTGACAATATAGTTGCACGGAAGAGCTTGTCCTTAAGTCAACCTAGCAAGCAATGGAGATCGGTGTAGCACATTGATGTCATTATGAGACCCGGGCATGCCAAACAAAGTGTGCCCAATCCAGAGATCATGTGATCCAATAGGTTCAAGAATGACGGTGGTAACATGGCCCTGATATTGCCCTTGTAAATATTTTGGGCAATTCTTCCATCTCCAGTGCATGCAATCAAGAGATCCGGGGATACCTGGTCACCCTCTTGCTTCAGACATTGTCATGAGGCTTTTGGTGTTTGCGGCAATTGGTTCTCTCAAGTAATGAGGTCCAAACACCTTGACCACTATAATAGCAAACCTTAGCATGGCATCTCCACATGTGTGCTCTTAGACATCTGGATGTACTCTGTCGGTGTACAAAAGTAGGGGCTCCCCTTTTGCACCCATTTACTTGTGCACGGGCAGTTAGAGCCGCGCCCACGGCTACACTAAGCAAGGCAGAGGAGGGAAGCCGGAGCACAAGACGGCCAAAGCAACGCCAAGACCAGAGACGCAAAGAGAGCAAGAGGGCGAGGTGGACTCCCGCGGCAAGACCCTTGCCGGGGTGGCTTCCGCAGCCTTGGCAAGATCCTTACCGGGGCAACTTGCCTGACACTAGCAGGGCGCGCCACCCTTGAGCCCAAGGGGTTCCAACACCATCAACCATATTGGAACCAAGGCTCGGGAGGCACCTCCGTGCTGGCATGCAGATCTTTGTAGAGATTATAGATACACAAGATCAGATGAGAACTATAAGACGACGATCCTTGGCGAGATCCTTGCCGAGGAAATCCACGAGACCCCCGGCAAGATCCTTGCCGGGGACGACCGCGGTGCCGCAGCGAGACCCTTGTCGGGCCCTCGACAAGACCCTTGTCGAGGACGCCTACGGGGCCGCAGCCAGGCCCGCGTCTTCCAAGACTCCATAGCCGCTCCCATACAGCTGCCAGCTCGACCAGCTGGGCAGGCATCTGCGTGACAGCGCGCGGCCTCTACCACCGCGCCAGCCCAGCAGCCAGCGAACGTGGCGCTACAACGCCTCGTCATCTTGGACGCACGTCGGAGGCAGGCGAGGCAACTACAGCTGGGACGAGCTTCTTTGCCGTCCCCAATAAAGCAAGAGGTGCACGTCAGCAGCGCATTAAATGCGTTTGTCAGACGATGCCAGGGGATAGACTCATCCCCTGTACACCTTTCCACCTCCTGTGTGCCACTGTGGCGACCCCTTTTTGTCTATAAAAGGAGGCCCGAGGCGTACTGGAGGGGGATTCGGATCTTTTGGACTAGAGAGCCACTGCAGCTAGTTCAAGAACACAAGAACACCGAAATATACATTAAAGCAGGACTAGGGTTTTACACATCTCCGCGGCCCGAACCTGGGTAAACGATTTGTGTGCTGACCGCCAGACCCACTCTTTGCACAACCCCGCACACGCCAACCGTAGAAGGGATCCCAGTGACCCCATAGGTGTTGTTTCCCACCGACATCTCTGGCGCGTCAGGTAGGGGGTGCGCAGTTGTGAGAATCCGGTCTAGCAGTTAGTTTAGCAGTTCTTCATCGCCATGGCTCCCAAGAAGAAGACGATCATAGCGATCGGTTCGTCGAGGGCCGAACTTCCTGTACTAGTACGGGCGAGTGGTGGGGCGGTCACGGACGGAAGCCGAGACGCAGCTCGCGAACACCCGCATCGCTCTGGCAGCCAAAGCCTGGCGAGTGGCGTCGTTCGTGCGCGAGACGACGGGCCACACACCACCAAATCCAAAGACGGAGCCAGGCCTCCCAGGCGGCGCGGGGCCCTCCAGGGGAGGCGTCGTGCCACCCATGGGTGGCGAGGCGACTTCCGAGGCGCCTACGCCGGCGCCCCCGATGCGCTCTTCCTAGGTTGTGCGCGACGAGCAGCGTCACCACACTGGTGACCCTGGGCACCATCGTGGGAAGAGTCATGTGCATCATTCGCGGAACGTAGAAGGCCAGCACGCGCTCCGAGGTGCTGGCAAAAACGGCGTACAGCCGCCAGGCCGTGATAGAGCTCCTTCTAACATGTTAGAAGTCGAAGCGCATCACGGTCCACGTAGCTTTCGCCACCACCCACGCCAGTAGAAGCTTTGGCACGCGCGTAGTTGCTCCTCGACTTTCCTCTTGCCGCGGAAAAACTCGATGAGTGGAGAGCCACCATCCGAAGCCTCGTCGGCATTGCCAACAAAGATGAGCCATGACCAGCGGGGCCCTTTGGCCGGTGCTCCGTCGAGCCGCCACATGCCAGTGGTGGAAGGATCGGGGGCGCTGCAGCCACAGTGCATTCTCCTCCTCCACGCTAGCCACCACGGGTGTCGATCCGTCGTGACGACGCTTGTGATAACATTTCCATAGTGTCGTCCGACCCACGGACCCACCGCGATCAGCGCCAAGTTCTTCGGGAGCGCCCCCGTGAAGACGCTCGAACCACCATCGAGCACCGGCGCGATGCACGCCACCAGTCAAATAGGTGGGCGGGGCCCACTATGGACCACCCAACACCGGGGAGCTCTGGCGACCTACCCTATGAGGTGGGTTGCCCGGCCTTTACCCGTGAGCTGCGGCAGTTCCAGTGGCCCTCCCACCGCCCGTTCAAGCAAGACATTGGCGATAAGTAGAACGACAAGACCCACCCATCATAGTTCCTCAGCATCTACACCATCGCGATGCAAGCTGCTAGAGCCCGCGACGACAAGGTGCTTGCCAATTACTTCCCGCTCGCACTCAAACCCAATGTCATGTCATGGCTGATGCACTTGCCGGCGGATTCTATTTCTTCTTGGTCAGACTTGTGCCATGAGTTTGTTGGCGCCTTTACCGGAGGCCACCAGGCTCATGGCCAGGCGAGCGATTTGCATATCATCCCCCAGAAGGAAGGTGAAACCCTACGCAAGTACATATAGAGGTTCAGCCGAGTGCAGTACAACATCCCAGATGTTCATCCTGCCGCCGTGATCAACGCATTCCATCAGAATGTGCGCAACCGCAAGATGCGTGAAGAGCTGGCAATGAACAAGGTCAAAGATGTGTCCGAACTTTATGTTCTGGCCGATAGGTGCGCTCGAGCAGAAGATGGGAGGAAGTACCCCGGCGAGGACGCCGGCGCGGAAACCGACTCCACAGACGAAGACGCGGCCACCCCGACGAAGAAGGGCCGACGCCGCAACAGGAAGCGCAAGGGCAAGACCGTGCTTGCCGTTGAGGGATCCGAGGACACCGGCGCTTCCAAGAAGGTCAAGGCAGACGACCCTGGCAAGGAAATTGCCGGATGCGCCGCTTGCCGGGCCTTGGCGGTTGCCGACAAGCCGGGAGCCTCCAACAAGCAATATTGCAAGATCCACCGCACCAAGGGCCACGACCTCCAGAACTGCCGGCAAGTCGAGCTGCTTGCTGAGAAGCAAAAAGCTGAGTATGAGAGGCGGGACAAGGAGAAGGGCCAGGATGGTGCCGAGGGTTCTGGCAAGAAGCGTGGCGGCCAAGGAGGCCGTCGCGGAAAGGATAATCAGCAAGAGAGGCCCGCTCGGGGCCGCGACAAGAAGCAAGGAGATGATGACCATGACGAAGATGACGAGTCCGGCGAGCATGAGTTCCAGAAGGCTATGGAGGCCATGTACGTCGATGGTGGCGCCTCGTTGCACACTTCTCAACACCAGCTCAAGCAGTGGGCGCGTGAGATCACAGCAACTTAACCATCACTAGATGCTCAGAGGCCACTGAAATGGTCCAACACGCCTATCATTTTCGACGCAGAGGACCACCCTGATCGCACAACTGCGGTCGGGTGTTTGCCGTTGTTGGTCTCCCCAACAATACGCAACATCAAGGTGACGAAGATGCTAGTTGACGGCGGGGCTGGTCTGAACTTGATCTCGCCCATCGTGATCAAAAGGCTGCAGATTCCTGATGGAGACCTCGAAGAGACGAGCACGTTTCAAGGGGTTAACCCGGGGAGGAGTCAGCTGATACGTCTCCAACGTATCTATAATTTTTGATTGTTCCATGCTATTATATTATCTGTTTTGGATGTTAATGGGCTTTATTTTAGACTTTTATATTATTTTTGGGACTAACCTATTAACCGGACGCCCAACCTAAATTGCTGTTTTTTTGCCTATTTCAGTGTTTCGTACAAAAGGAATATCAAACGGAGTCCAAACGGAATGAAACCTTCGGGAACGTGATTTTTGGAACAAACGTGATCCAGAGGACTTGGAGTGGACGTCAAGCAATCAACGAGGCGGCCACGAGGCAGGGGGGCGCGCCCACCCCCCTGGGCGCGCCCTCCACCCTCGTGGGCCCCTTGTTGCTCCACCGACCTACTTCTTCCTCCTATATATATCCACGTACCCCGCAAACATCCAAGAGCACCACGAAACCCTATTTCCACCGCCTCAACCTTCTGTACCCAAGAGATCCCATCTTGGGGCCTTTTCCGGAGCTCCGCCGGAGGGGGCATTGATCATGGAGGGCCTCTACATATACTCCATGGCCCCTCCGATGATGTGTGAGTAGTTTACCTCAGACCTTCAGGTCCATAGCTGGTAGCTAGATGGCTTCTTCTCTCTCTTTGGATCTCAATACAAGGTTCTCCTCGATTCTCTTGGAGATCTATTTGATGTAACCTTCTTTTGCGGTGTGTTTGTCGAGATCCGATGAATTGTGGGTTTATGATCAAGTCTATCTATGAACAAATTTGAATCTTCTCTAAATTCTTTTATGTATGATTGGTTTATCTTTGCAAGTCTCTTCGAATTATCAGTTTGGTTTGGCCTACTATATTGATCTTTCTTGTAATGGGAGAAGTGCTTAGTTTTGGGTTCAATCTTGCGGTGCTCGATCCCAGTGACAGAAAGGGAAACGACACGTATTGTATTGTTGCCATCGAGGATAAAAAGATGGGGTTAATATCATATTGCGTGAGTTTATCCCTCTACATCATGTCATCTTTCTTAAGGCGTTACTTTGTTCTTATGAACTTAATACTCTAGATGCATGCTGGATAGCGGTCGATGTGTGGAGTAATAGTAGTAGATGCAGAATCGTTTTGGTCTACTTGTCTCAGATGTGATGCCTATATACATGATCATGCCAAGATATTCTCATAATTATTCACTTTTCTATCAATTGCTCGACAGTAATTTGTTCACCCACCGTAATACTTATGCTATCCTGAGAGAAGTCACTAGTGAAACCTATGGCCCCCGGATCTATTTTCCATCATACAAGTTTCCAATCTATTTTGTTTTGCAATCTTTACTTTCAATCTATATCATAAAAATACGAAAAATACTTATCTTATTATTATCATCTCTATCAGATCTCACTCTTGCAAGTGGCTGTGAAGGGATTGACAACCCCTTTATCGCGTTGGTTGCGAGGTTCTTATTTGTTTGTGTAGGTACGAGGTGACTCGCGCGTGGTCTCCTAATGCATATAAGAGCCACTTCAACAATTTAATTATGGTCTTCTCCTACTAACCCCCAAAGGAAAGAAAAGAAATAAAACTATTTACACAGGAAAGCTCCCAACAAGCAAAAGAAGAACGGGAAATATTTTTGGGGTTTCTTTTTAATTATTACTACTACAGCAGAAAAATAAACTACTACTATTTTTTTGGTTTTCTTAAGGTTTAACAAACACACAAGAGGAAAGCAGGAAAAAGAAAATAAACTAGCATGAATATTACAGTGAAAAAGTATGAGCACCGATATCTAGCAATGAGTGTGTATGAACATAAATGTAATGTCGGTGAGAAATACGTACTCCCCCAAGCTTAGGCTTTTGGCCTAAGTTGGTCTATGACCATGGTTGGCCTGGCGGATATCCATAATAATAGTTGTTGGGGTCGTACTGTGATGAGGAAGAAGAAGGCTCCGATTGCCATTGGCTGGCAATCATCTCCAAATCCCACTGATAGTTAGACTATCGTGAAGGATCAAATTGTGGTTCCGGTTCTGGCTCCTCGGCTGGTGCAGGGTTCTGGTAGGCATGAATAGCCGTCAACGGAACAAGATACGTGCCTACAGTCAAATCAAACAAAGAAGGAGCAGGCAAGGTAATAGTCTCAGGATGATGTTTATTAAAGAACAATTGATATTTAAGCTCCCCTGCCCTATTCTTAACAATAAAATCATGTGCCACCATACTTTTATGATCTAGATAAACACGGGGAAGCACCTTTTCTTCCTTCTCAGCATGCCTAATAGGTATGTTAAAATGTGCGGCTAGGTGTGTAGCATAGATGCCTCCAAAGATGGGGCCCTTAGTACGGTTCATATTTAACCGTCTAGCAATAATACCGCCCATACTAAAAGTGTTATCACTGTATAAACCTTGGAGTAGAATAATTATATCAGGGATACTAAGGTTTCCACAGTTTCTGCGTCCAATTAAACAACGACTAGCAAATAATGCAAAGTAACGTAAAACAGGAAAATGTATGCTAGTGATTCGTGCATCGGAAACCTTCCTGGTTTCTCCTACAGTGATATTATTAATAAATCCCTCCACATCATCATGATGTGGTTCTTCTGTCTTGCCCTCAAAAGGGACTAAACAGATCCGACAGAAATCATAAAGTGACATCTCCTTATGCTCATCATATAAATGAAACTCCACCGTAGGTGGTGAGTTCCTAGAATGAAAATGAAAGTTTTGTACAAAGGTATTTGTGAGTAAGAGATACTGATCGCATTGGTCGTGGAGGAAAGCGGTGAGGCCTGCATTGTGAGCCAATTCATGAAAAATCTTCATAGATACCGGCTGCTCTCAAGAAATCCTTGGAGGGCCATTCATACGCCCGAACCTCCGCGGTGCGAGGCAGATTCTACTTAGGCTTGGGTGCCTTTTCCTTCGAGCTTTGGCTCGATGAGCCCCTCAAGAATCTCCTCATTATATTCTGAAAAATTCTGAAATTTTTAGTAACTTCAAAATAAAAGTAAACCAACTCAATAATATTGATAGCAACTACTCCTACAAGTGCCTAGAGCCTATATCAAGCATTAGAACTACTTGGAACCATATAAATTTGACATGCAAGCTCAAGAACATGGTCACCTATGCAGCACAAGTTTGCAAAGAATAAATCTCTAGAACAAAAACTAATTGGACCAATGGAGGAGTCACATACTAAGGAACAATCTCCCCAAGCAGTTTTGTGAGAGGTGCTTTGAGCAAGGAGATCGAAAATCACAACAAAAGTGGCTGGAACTCGTGCTTGAGTTGGTTTTTTGGGTTTGTGTGAGACAGAGGAAGAAGATGGGTGCTGGGATAAGTGGAGGAGGGCCACCGTGGGCCCACGAGGCAGGGGGCGCGCCCTAGAGGGGGGGGGCACCACCCTCGTGGCCAGGTGGCAGCTCCTCCCGCGGTGATTTTTGCACAGTAAATCCTCAAATATTCCTGAAAAAATCATATTAAATTGGCATGTCATTCTGAGGACTTTTATTTTCAGGATATTTTTATATTGCACGGATAAGCCAGGAAACAGACAGAAAAATACTATTTTTACTTTATTTCAACTAATTAACAGAAAGTATAGAGAGGGCACAAAAGTTTGTGCTTCTAGTTTCATCCATCTCATGCTCATCAAAAAGAATCCACTAACAAGGTTGATCAAGTCTTGTTAACAAACTCATTCCGATAATCATGAAACCGGAGAAATGTCGAATAACACTAAGTTACCTCAACGGGGATATGCACATCCCCTATAATAAGTATATCATATTTCTTCTTGACAGTAGGAAGAGGAAATTCAAAACCTCCAATTATAATCGATGGAGTTTTTCCACTGGAGTTGATACTATGAACTTGAGGTTGTTTCCTCGGAAAGTGTACTGTATGCTCATTACCATTAACATGAAAAGTGACATTGCCTTTGTTGCAATCAATAACAGCCCCTGCAGAATTAAGAAAAGGTCTTCCAAGAATAATAGACATACTATCATCCTCAGGAATATCAAGTATAACAAAGTCCGTTAAAATAGTAACGTTTGCAACCACAACAGGCACATCCTCACAAATATCGACAGGTATAGCGGTTGATTTATCAGTCATTTGCAAAGATATTTCGGTAGGTGTCAGCTTATTCAAGTCAAGTCTACGATATAAAGAGAGAGGCATAACACTAACACCGGCTCCAAGATCACATAAAGCAGTTTTAATATAATTTCTTTTAATGGAGCAAGGTATAGTAGGTACTCTGGGATCTCCAAGTTTCTTTGGTATTCCACCCTTAAAAGTATAATTAGCAAGCATAGTGGAAATCTCAGCTTCCGGTATCTTTCTTTTATTAGTAATGATATCCTTCATATATTTAGCATAAGGATTTGTTTTTAGCACATCAGTTAATCGCATACGCAAAAAGATAGGCCTAATCATTTCAGCAAAGCGCTCAAAATCCTCATCATCCTTTTTCTTGGATGGTTTTGGAGGAAAAGGCATGGGTTTCTGAACCCAAGGTTCCCTTTCTTTACCATGTTTCATAGCAACAAAGTCTCTTTTATCATAACGTTGATTCTTTGATTGTGGGTTATCAAGATCAACAGCAGGTTCAATTTCTACATCATTGTTATTACTAGGTTGAGCATCATCATGAACATCAGCATTAATGTTTTCACTAGGTTCATGTTCATTACCAGATTGTGTTTCAGCATCAGACATAGATATATCATTTGGATTATCGGGTGGTTCAACAATAGGTTCACTAGAAGTTTGCACAGTTCTATCATTTTTCTTTTTCTTCTTTTTAGAAGAACTAGGAGCATCAATATTATTTCTCTGAGAAGCTTGCTCGATTCTCTTAGGGTGGCCTTCAGGATACAAAGGTTCCCGAGTCATTCTACCAGTTCTAGTAGCCACTCTAACAGCATAATCATTTTTCTTACTATTCATTTCATCAAGCACTTCTTTTTGAGCTTTAAGCACTTGTTCTACTTGCGTGGTAACCATAGAAGCATGTTTGCTAACAAGTTTAAGTTCACCTTTAATATTAGCCATATAATCACCCAAGCGTCTAATCATATAAGCATTTTCTTTTAATTGTCTACCAAAATAAGCATTGAAGTCGTCTTGCTTAAACATAAAGTTATCAAACTCATCCAAGCACTGACTAGCAATTTTAGTAGGAGGGACTTCAGCTTTATCATATCTATAGCGAGAATTTACCTTTACTACCTGTGTTGGGATATCGGGGTCAGGAGGTTCTTCAATAAATAAAGAATTGAGACCATAAGTTTCTTCAACAGGCGGTGAATTAAGACCATGTATTTCTTCAATAGGAGGTAAATTCTTAACGTCTTCAGCTTTAATACCTTTCTCTTTCATAGATTTCTTTGCCTCTTGCATATCTTCAGGACTGAGAAATAAAACACCTCTCTTCTTCGGAGTTGGTTTAGGAATAGGCTTAGTAATTGGAGCAGGAGCTGGCTCAGGAGGTGCCCAATTATTTTCATTTGTTAACATATTATTCAATAGAATTTTAGCTTCATCCGGTGTTCTTTCCCTGAAAAGAGAACCAACACAACTATCCAGGTAATCTCTGGAAGCATCGGTTAGTCCATTATAAAAGATATTAAGTATTTCGGGTTTCTTAAGAGGATGAACAGACAAAGCATTAAGTAACTTGAGAAGCCTCCCCCAAGCTTGTGGGAGACTCTCTTCTTTAATTTGCACAAAGTTGTATATTTCCCTCAAAGCAACTTGTTTCTTATGAGCAGGGAAATATTTAGCAGAGAAGTAATAAATCATATCCTGGGAACTACGCACACAATCAGGATCAAGAGAATTAAACCATATCTTAGCATCACCCTTTAATGAGAACGGAAATATTTTGAGTATATAGAAGTAACGCGATCTCTCATCATTAGTAAACATGGCGGCTATATCATTTAACTTAGTAAGATGTGCCACAATAGTTTCAGATTCATAGCCATAAAACGGATCAGATTCAACCAAAGTAATTATATCAGGATTAACAGAGAATTCATAATCCTTATCAGGAACACATATAGGTGAAGTAGCAAAAGCAGGGTTGGGTTTCATTTTATCTCTAAGTGATTCTTTGTTCCATTTAATTAATAACCTCTTAAGCTCATATCTATCTTTGCAAGCGAAAATAGCGGTAGAAGATTCCATATCAAAAAGATAACCCTCAGGGATAACATGCATATTTTCATCATCACTATCATCATCGTATTCAGATTCAATAATTTCTTTTTCTCTAGCCCTAGCAATTTGTTCATCAAGAAATTCACCAAGGGGCACAGTAGTATCAGACATAGAAGCAGTTTCATCATAAGTATCATGCATAGCAGAAGTGGCATCATCAATAACATGCGACATATCAGAACGAATAGCAGAAGCAGGTGTAGGTGTCGCTAGCTTACTCATAACAGAAGGTGAATCAAGTGCAGAGCTAGATGGTAGTTCCTTACCTCCCCTCGTAGTTAAGGGATAGATCTCGGTTTTTGGATCTCTCAAGTTCTTCATAATGATAAGCAGATATAAATCCCAAGTGACTCAAAGAATAGAGCTATGCTCCCCGGCAATGGCGCCAGAAATTGTTCTTGATAACCCACAAGTGTAGGGAATCGCAACAGCTTTCGAGGGTAGAGTATTCAATCCAAATTTATTGATTCGACACAAGGGGAGCCAAAGAATATTCTCAAGTATTAGCAGCTGAGTTTTCAATTCAACCAAACCTGGAAACTTAGTATCTGCAGCAAAGTGTTTAGTAGCAAAGTAATATGATAGTGGTGGTAACGGTAACAAAAGAGCAATGCAAGCAAAAGTAAATATTTTTGGTATTTTGTAGTGATTATAACAGTAGCAGCGGAAAAGTAAATAAGTGTAAACCAGTATATGGAAAACTCGTAGGCACCAGATCAGTGATGGATAATTATGCCGGATGCGGTTCATCATGTAACAGTCATAACATAGGGTGACACAGAACTAGCTCCAATTCATCAATGTAATGTAGGCATGTATTCCGTATATAGTCATACGTGCTTATGGAAAAGAACTTGCATGACATCTTTTGTCCTACCCTCCTGTGGCAACGGGGTCCTATTAGAAACTAAGGGATATTAAGGCCTCCTTTTAATAGAGAACCAGAACAAAGCATTAGCACATAGTGAATACATGAACTCCTCAAACTATGGTCATCACCGGAAGTGGTCCTGATTATTGTCACTTCGGGGTTGCCGGATCATAACACATAGTAGGTGACTATAGACTTGCAAGATAGGATCAAGAACTCACATATATTCATGAAAACATAATAGGTTCAGATCTGAAATCATGGCACTCGGGCCCTAGTGACAAGCATTAGGCATAGCAAAGTCATAGCAACATCAATCTCAGAACATAATGGATACTAGGGATCAAACCCTAACAAAACTAACTCGATTACATGATAAATCTCATCCAACCCATCACCGTCCAGCAAGCCTATGATGGAATTACTCACGCACGGCGGTGAGCATCATGAAATTGGTGATGGAGGATGATTGATGATGACGACGGCGATGAATCCCCCTCTCTGGAGCCCCGAACGGACTCCAGATCAGCCCTCTCGAGAGGTTTTTAGGGCTTGGCGGCGGCTCCGTATCGTAAAACGCGATGATTTCTTCTCCCTTATTTTTTTCTCTCCGAAAGCAAATATATAGAGTTGGAGTTGGCGTCGGAGGGTCTCCAGGGGGCCCACGAGGTAGGGGCGCGCGCCCTAGGGGGGGGGGTGCCCCCACCCTCGTGAGAAGGGTGTGGGCCCCCTGGTCTTCATCTTTGGCGAGGATTTTTTATTGTTTTTTCTAAGATGTTCCGTGGAGTTTCAGGTCATCCCGAGAATATTTCTTTTCTGCACATAAAACAACACCATGGTAATTCTGCTGAAAACAGCGTCAGTTCGGGTTAGTTCCATTCAAATCATACAAATTAGAGTCCAAAACAAGGGCAAAAGTGTTTGGAAAAGTAGATACGACGGAGACGTATCAGTGCTCGCTTATGATGAGCTTAAGCAAGAGCAGTTGCGGCAAGATGACGCAACGCTCCTTGAGGAAGATCGTCTTTGGGCGCCTATACGAGAAGCACGCTTCCAGCAAGCCTTGCGCCGCTACCATAGCCGCAAGGTCCATGCCTGAAGCTTTGAGGAAGGTGACCTTGTTCTTCGACACGTTCAGTTGGCCAAGAATTCCAACCAATTGACGCCGAAGTGGGAAGGCCCTTATTGGGTAATACGAGTCACCAGGTCTGGCACAGTCCACCTGGAGACCGAAGGTGCCGTTCCAGTGAGCAACTCCTGGAACATCGAACATCTTCGCAAGTTCTACCCATAAGGCGCGGTTGCCGGGCCCTCCGACAAACCACCTTTTGTACAAGCCTTGCTGGCAAGGCATGTAACCCTTTGTACAAAGCCAGGCGCAGACCCTGAGCATAAATAAATGAAGCGCCGGCGCCCTAAGTTTTAGCATGCATGCTAGGTTGAGTCTCTCCCTCGGTTAGGGTTGATAGTGCTTAGCGGCGGCTAACCCCTAGCATAGAGGTCGAGTGTGCATCACTCTGTTCCTTTCCGTCTTCTTTGGTTCGCAGGGTACATGTACATTTCTGCTGAGCTATTGGGAAGAAAAAGAACGAGTCGCCGCTCCGGCCCCGGCAAACCAAGGTTTCCGGGGGCTGCAGACACAAGGATCTAACCGCGGCAAGCCAAGGTTGCCGTGGGCTGCAACGTCAGATAAGTTTTTCTCCCCCACTCCGTGTGCCCGTATGAACCCTGAACGTATAAGGCTTCGCTCTCTCTCGTACCATCTTTCCCCCTCCGTCTCGTGTCCGAAAGCTCTACTTTGGACCGGAACTTGGTTGTAGTGCGGTGGGAAGAGGGCGAGCGAAAGGCCTAATCCTACTCGGCCCCTACCTCCGCCAAAAGTGTGAGCGTAGTCGGGCCATAGAGCAGGAGGACGACAAGGCCTGTTGCCGGGATACCATGTTTATATTAAGATAACGAGGACGCGTTCCTCGGTGTGGCCCTCGCCCACGTGAAAACGAAACCCAGCAAACACCCTTTCTTTCATTCATACGTTGCAAACAAGTTCAATTCATACGGAATGGGTACACGAGCAAGGGGATTAGAAATTTTGAAATATAACGAGTGCCCGCAGGCTTACAAACTAGAAAAGATAAGTGCCCCATGATCCCCGTTCTTGCCCTTTTCCTCCCAGGTGTGACATGTGAAGGAAAAAAGGAGGAGACGGGGAACGTGCCGATGGAGAGCTTGACGAGGAAGTCCCTTGGCAGAGCGCACGACGGAGGGAGGGGCGACGCGGTCAGTCGGAGACAAGGTCGACGTGCCCTCGCTCGACGCTCTCGTCGTTGCTGTTGCTGTCCTCCTCATCATTCTCGCTTGAAGAGAAGTCTTCATCATCGGAGGAGCTCTCCACGCACCACTTCAGGCGAGTTCCAGAGTCTCCAAAGACCTTGACAAAGAGCAGGTCGTTCTCCATTAATTTCAAATAGAGAATGAGCCCCGCTGTCAGGCTATGGATGCGAGCAAAGGTCTTCCATCCGCGGCGAAGATACATGACCTGGGGGGCGGGAAAGTCAACGTCGACCCGCGTGCCGCCGTTCCCGCAGCCCCTCATATGCAACCTCAGGGTCTGGGGCGAATAGAGCTCCATCTCCCGAGCGAATGGAGCAGGAGGACGAAGGCGACGGCGTGGTGGCCGACATAGCCTGATGAAGAACTCATGAGGCTGGTCCCCGACGTGGCCCTCCATTGGGGGAGGCATCGCTGGCGGAGGCAAGGCCGGTGCGCCGCCCCGTCCCCCTTTGCCCTGAGCGCCATGCCCCCTCCCCCTTCCTCTCATGGCCGGCTCCGCCGCCGCGGGCTCTTGGGAAGGAGGGACGCGCTGTCGAGCAGAGACCCTCGCCGCCACCATCGAAGGACCGACACCCCCTCTCGCCATGGCAGATGAAAGAGCGGAGCCGAGGTGGAAGGAGAGGGATGATGAAAGATTTTGGGCTGCCATCCCCCCTTCTTATAAAGGGGCGGGGTCGGGACTCGGCCGCGCCACTCAGCCAATCCGACCATCAGGGGCGCAGAGAATCGAGGCCGACCGCTGCCCCAATCAGCAGCGTCCTGTTTACCCGCCTCGCCATTCAGGGATCGCACCCACCGCCTACCATCTTTAGAGCACGGGGGACACATGGTGGGCAAGCAGAAATCAAGGGGACGGATGAGACGGTCG
The DNA here is from genome assembly GCF_018294505.1 of Triticum aestivum. NCBI lineage: Eukaryota > Viridiplantae > Streptophyta > Magnoliopsida > Poales > Poaceae > Triticum > Triticum aestivum. The sequence continues at coordinate 289,209,474 of NC_057800.1, forward strand.
TTCTCCGCCCTGTGGTCATGGGGCGCGGACGCTTTGAAGACCACGAGCCGAGCCCACTCAATAAATGAGCCGCGCCTCTGCGTTTTCCTCTTTTTATGGGGAAGGCGCGAGCCGCCTCTTTACCATGATGTGACGCATGCGTGCGGAAACCACCCCACGCACGACCCCCACGTCACGCATGACCCCCACGTCGTGCGTTCAACGCAGGTCATGGGGAAGCGCAGTGGACGGAGGAGTTACCACGGTAAAAATCCGCCCACCTGCCCGCGCACCGTTCTGGGCCTAGCCCAACAACGCGTCATGCTTATGTGTGGTCTAGGCCCGGGGGCTCCTGTCGGTCTACAAAAGTAGGGGCTCCCCTTTTGCACCCCTTTACTTGTGCACGGGTAGTCAGAGCCGCGCCCACGGCCACACTAAGCAGGGCAGAGGAGGGAAGCTGGAGCACAAGACGACCAAAGCAACACCAAGACTTGAGACGCAAAGAGAGCAAGAGGGCGAGGTGGACTCCCCCGGGAAGACCATTGCCGGGGTGGCTTCCGCAGCCTCGGCAAGATCCTTGCCGGGGCAACTTGCCTGACGCCAGCACAGCGCGCCACCCTTGAGCCCAAGGGGTTCCAACATCATCAACCATATTGGAACCAAGGCTCGGGAGGCACCTCCGTGGTGGCATGCAGATCTTTGTAGAGATTATAGATACACAAGATCAGATGAGAACCAGAAGACAATGATCCTTGGCGAGATCCTTGCCAAGGAAATCCATGAGACCGCGGTGCCGCAGCGAGACCCTTGCCAGGCCCTCGGCAAGACCCTTGTCGAGGACGCCTGCGGGGCCGCAGCCAGGCCCGCGTCTGCCAAGACTCCACCGCTGCTCCCATACAGCTGCTAGCTCGACCAGCTGGGCATGCATTTGCATGGCAGCGCACGGCCTCTACATCAACTCAGCAAGCACCTGCATGGTGGCATGTAGATCTTCGTGAAGGCTCCACCACCACGCCATCCCAGCAGCCAGCCAACGTGGCGCTACAATGCCTCGTTAGCTTGGACACGCATCGGAGCCAGGCGAGGCAACGACATCTGGGACGAGCTTCTTTGCTGTCCCCAATAAAGCAAGAGGGGCACGTCGGCAGCGCATTAAATGCGTTTGTCCGATGATGCCAGGGGATAGACTCAGCCCCTGTACACCTTTCCACCTCCTGTGTGCCACTATGGCGACCCCCTTTTTGTCTATAAAAGGAGGCCCGAGGCGTACTGGAGGGGGATTCGGATCTTTTGGACTAGAGAGCCATCGCAGCTAGTTCAAGAACACAAGAACACCGAAATATACATCAAAGCAGGACTAGGGTTTTACGCATCTCCGCAGCCCGAACCTATGTAAACGATTTGTGTGCTGACCGCCAGACCCGCTCTTTGCACCCCGCACCCGCCAACCGTAGAAGGGATCCCAGTGACCCCATAGGTGTCGTTTCCCACCGACATACTCATCCCCCGAATCTGCGATCATACCATAGGCAAGCGTTTGCAATGCAATCATGCACTTTTGGTAATAAGAGAATCCAATCCTTCCTATTGCATCCTTCTTCAAGATAAAGTAGTCATCTAGGCCCGGTCGATATTGTACAGGCGATCAGACACATTATTCTGCAAGCCAAAGCCCTGACGAAAATTATTCGTGAACACGGCATCAAGGGCAATGTAGTCACCCATCAACGTTAAATGCCCCCGTACGTTGTCAGTCATGGTGACCCCCCACGGAGGGCATCCGCACGGGTGGATGATACCTGCATGGAGGACACGCGAGAGGTGTGGAACAGTGGCGTAGGCAAAGAGGTGTGGCAACCAGGTGGAGCGGCGGAGGTCGCGGCGGTCCGACAAGGGCTTGATGGGCGGCCGGGTGGTATAGTGGTAGCATCTGCCAAGGAGGAAGTGGATGTAGAGAAAGGGGGAAGGGATGGGACGCGGGGTTTGGGTGTGGTTTTGGGTGGGCGGGGTGGGTGTCAGAGTCCTACATGGTTTGCTTCCAGTTTGCAGCAAAACGAAGGTGGGGACTGATCCGTGGACCGATGCGGGCGACGTTGGATGACAAACTACATCCAGATAGCACGATCCAAATGTTTTGCTGGTGATTTAAGGGTCTTATTTGGAGATGCCATGAGAACCACCAAATATGTCGGCAGGCTTCTCAGGGCAGATTTTTAGCCTGTGGCACTGATAGGGATCCCGTACGAAATGATCCCTAAGGCTTTGTTGGTAGGAGGGGATAATTTGGGATTACAAGGGATTATCCCCTCAGGGATTTAGTGAAGCCCATGCTGTCACCCAATCCCTTTTTTCCACCTCAAACCTCCTGTCTCTGGGGGGCGTGCGAACCACGAGGAGTACCTCGATGGTCAGAAACACCCCGTGGAACCGAGGGGAAAGTGAGGGGATTGTAGTGGCTGACCCGTTCAAGCCCTCTATACAAAAGGCCACTCTAGGGATCTTCTGGGCTTGTTAGCCAACAAGGAATATCCTTTGAAAGCCCCTCAAAGCCCTTTCTACCAAACAAGGCCTATTGAGAGCCACTAGTTAACGAGCGCTCCTTCAGAAACCTCGCAACGATCAGTGCCACTTGACGTGCTCTCAGCCATTTGCCACGTGTCGCGCTCTGGGCGCTCCCTCCGGATTTTATTTTTTTATTTGTCAGCATGCATTTTCAGCTATTTAAACGGTTTTCTTTCGGGTTTTTTCGACGTTTTGGTTTTTCACTGGTCTTCCTTAGCTTTTCGAAAAAAATGCACGAAAAATGCGTTTGTTTCCTTTCACGAGAGTCACGGTTTTGCTTTCGCGAGAGGCATGACCGTGCCTCCCGGGAACAAAAAAGCGTGTTTTCTGTGTTTTTCCATTTTCACGGTTTCGCTTCCGCGAGAGGCACGGTTGTGCTTTCGCGAAAGTCATGGGCGTGCCTCTCGGAAATGAAAAAAAAACACGTTTTCTGCTTTTTTCTTTCGCGAGAGTCACGGTTTTGCTTCCGTGAGAGGCACGGTTGTGCTTTTGCGAGAGTCACAGCGAGAGTCACGGTTTTGCTTCCGCGAGAGGCATGGGTGTGCTTTCGCGAGAGTCACGGCCGTGCCTCCTCGAAAACGAAAAAAACATGTTTTCTTTTTTTTTTCCTTTCGCGAGAGTCACGGTTTTGCTTTCACATGAGGTACGGTTGTGATTTCGTGAGAGGCACGGGCATGCCTCTTTCGCAAATGGAAAAAAACCCGTGCTCCCGGTTCGGTTTCTTCGTCCGGTTTTTTCGCGCCACTTGTTGCAACCTATGGAGTTGGAGTGATCTTTGTAATGAGTATTTCTCAATTAATGATTTCATAATATGGATGTATGGTCCATCCGTGCATCCTCAAGCTCGAGCACCGAGTTCCCCACCGTGTATTTAACGGGAGCTCCTGCCGCTCATTGCGGCACATAGGCGGGGCTTCGCGTAGGGGCGCTCCTGACTGTGGCTGGCCTAGCAGTGAGTGCAGTACTGTAGCGAGTGAAAATCACCAAAAAGTTGTGCACTTTCCAGGGATCTAGCCAGAGCCCTCCCGCTGGCATAGTGCATTGCGAGCCACAAGCTAGAGCTAGTGACCTTTGACTAAAAGTAGTGCGAAACATTAAGATGAACGATCAGCGGCAAATCTGTTTTTTTTTCTCAAATTTTAAACACCATTTTTTCAAAAAACATGCATTTTTGGAAACACGAGTATTTTTAAGATTTATGAAAAAATTCAAAAACTTGAACATTTTTTAAAATCCCAAACAACTTTTGGAAATAGGAAGATTCTTTAAATTCCAGACAAAGAATGAAAAACATGAACGTTTTTTTGAATCTGTGATCATTTTCTGAAACTCTGAACCAAATTTGAACACCCAATTTTTTTAATTTGTGAACAATATTTGAAAACAAGAACATTATCTGAAACTCTGAACAAAAATTGAAAATGTGATTGTTTTTCCAATTTGTTAACATCTTTTAAAACGAGAACATTTTTTGAAAACAGATTAAAAAAATTCTAAACTTTTTGCATTTCTGAACTAAATTTGGAAAGTGGATTTATTTAAATTTGGATTTTTTTAAAACATTCAACGTTTTTAAAATTATTAAACTTAAAAAAAGGAAATGAACCTGAAAAGTAAAAAAGAAATGGGAAAAGGGAAAACCGAAAAGGAAAGAAAACATAAAAAGAAACCTATAAAACAAAAAAATGGGTTGGCCCAATCATGGGCGCCCCTGTTCGAAGCCCCGACTATTTACCACATCGTACGACAAATAGGGTATTTCGTATATAAATTCATGTTGTGTGAACGCTTCTGGCGAGGAGGCTCGGAGTGCTGCCACGTAGCTTCCCCATGGCGAGATCAACTAGAGGAGCGGTTTGCACACGCCCAAGCACGACTGCATCGGCTACCTTGATGCACCCGGAGGCAAAGTCGCCACTCCACGAATTCTGGAGAGTGGTTTCTCCTCACGACGTCTACCAGCGCCGCCGCGTGCGAGCTCACGCCAAAATATCTCTATTGTTATTACTCGAGTTACTAAGGCAGCACGTACAACAATGCACGATAACTTACTGTTCGCCGAAAATGTTCCTGTTTTCAAATTTGGTTTAGAAATCCAAACAGAAACATGGCCTAAACATTTTCTAAATGTTTTTTTTTTCAAAACTTCTGCCGAAGCTACCCCATTTCACTGTTCACCATGATGTATCGTTGTGGTGGTTCTCCTTGTCAATCAATGTGTTGCCAGAGTACATGGCTGATCTGCTGATAGCTGTGCTTCTCATGTTATGCACTTCACCTATTAGATGAATTGAAATAGCCAGCGCTAGGCGCCAACCGGGGGAAGCAAAAATTAGCCACCTCCCAACTGTTGGATGCAATGCCCTCACACTGTGTGATGATCAAGTTTCTCTCCCATCCCCCACAGCGCTGCTCGCACGGACACAAAATCCTAGCAGCACTTGCACAAAGTGATTTTGTGGGGTTGTGTTAGGTACCGGTACATCTAAGACCACACACTTCTTCTAAGGTTCATGATAATATATGGCCCATCTAGATGCATAGCATTAGTATATTTTTTGTACCTTTTTTAGTCAAATTAGTGTCAGCTTAATGGGCCCAAAGTACACTTTTTGCCAGTGAAGGTATGCATGCATGTCTCTCCTCTCACTCTACATGAAGAATAAATCCCTAGCCTTTATTTCATCTTAGACAATTTAAATCAACCACATCTTTTAAACTATAGACTCGTTTTTGAAGATTTTTATGTATTTGGACTCCTAGTGTCAAGAACTTTGGAACTAGACCAATTTTGGATATATATCAAACACATTTAAATTTCGATGTTTCACATTTCATATGTGAAAACTCCATTTCACTAGAAAAATCTGAACAAACTTATTTCACTAGACATATGTAAAATAACATTTGCCACATAAACCTATTTAACCCAAATATGAAACTGAAATGTCAACTTGCGAAACTGATTGTTTTGAGTGTAACATTTTATTTCAAAAGAGTAAACATGTTATTTCAAAAACATGCAATTGAAATATATGTGATTTTTGTGAAACAATCCAATGAAAAGTGAAATGCACCATCCAAAAGTGAAAAAAATGTTAAACTAAAATCTCAACTTGTGAAATTGAAAATTTTGAAATGTACAACAATTTACTTCAAAAGAGTGAAATATGCTTTTCTTTCAATAATGTGAAATTGAAATAGATCTATTTTTTGTGAAACAAGCCAGAGCAAAGTGAAATGTAGGTTCTGAAAGTGAATAACAATATGAACTGAAATGTCAACTTGTGAAACTGGTTATCTCGAAATGTGTAACAGTTTATTTCAAAAGAGTGAAACATGTTATTACAAAAATGTCCACTTGAAATATATGTGTTTTTTTTGTGAAACAAGCGAGTGGAAAGTGAAATGTAGGTTCTGAAAGTGAAAACAATATGAAACTGAAATGTCAACTTGTGAAACCGATTATTTCAAAATGTGAAATGGTCTATTTAAAAATAGTGAAATAGGTCTTGAAAAATGTGCAGTTGAAATGGATATGATTTTTCTAAAACACGCCTGTGTAAAGTGAAATGTAAGATCTGGAAATGAAAAACGGCATGAAACTGAATTGTCAACTTGTAAAACCACTTGTAATCATTTTTTCAGAAGATTTCAAGCACGTGAAATATGTTTCATGAATTTTAAACTTATTTAAAATGTATCCAAAATGATCCTATTCTAAAGGTCTTTGCAACATGAGTTCAAATATATAAAAAGTTTAAATTGGTTTAAAAGATATGAAGGATTTAAGTTAGCAAATGTAAAATAAATTGGTGCATTTGTTTGGAAGAGAGAAGAGAGAAAATGGCAGCACATGCATGAAACCGTAGTGTACCATGTGCGTGAAAAGCATGAAATCCACTTTACCATTTGACATGCGCAAAGTGTATTGCACCTGAAAAATGATTCATGAGTTGAACATTGTTCAAGCACATGAATCTTTAGCACCTCCCTCTTGCCACACTCCCCTTTTGGAGTACAACCACCACCATCGGCTCGCTGCATGACCACTATGCTCATAAAAGCACGTCAAAGGAGCCTCTTGTCCCCTCGCTCACAGCGAGTCCTCGCTCCACTAGCGAGCCCTTGCAGCACCGCTCATGACACCGACCGACCGGCGAGCTCTAAAGTGACAGCGAACCCTTATAGCATCTACTGTGGAGCGGCCCACGAGCTCACGCCACAACACCGACGAACCCTTGCTGCACCGGCTACAGAATGACCCAGAAGCACAAGGCGGGACCGACGAACCCTTGCAGCCGGCAATGTAGCACTGGCTGGAAAATGGCTCACGAACTCGAGTCGCTTGCTATACCGCTAGGCACTTTCGCAGCATGGCCAGCGCTGCTCGCTGCACCGTTTGCAACGCTGACGATACCCACAACACCGCTTGCAACACGTCTCGCGACCTCGCCACACCTTGAATTTTGGCCCTTTTTTTGAAAATAACTTGGATTAATTTGGAGTTCGTTTTCAATGTTTATTTGAGTGACTCTTTGGACTTAATACCCGGGAATATGTTTTCTTTTATTTTACCTTCAAGTGCATCCAAGCTTCCCACACATCATAAGATTACTCTTAACACTTCTACCCGAGCCCATCCACACACTTTTTCTCGACATTTCTTTTTCTACAAAGGAACATACCCTCAATCACATAGGTTGTGAAGCACCTATATTTCTGCCATCTCAAAATTTCCTAAGCAATTCTCATAAATTCTAGAGGAAATTTGAACCCTAAAAATGCCCCCAAACACTTGCTAGAATTTCTCAAGTGAGCACACCATCGAAAGATTGTTTTTGCCCCATATTTTGGTTTACACATCGAGTACCTCCGACACTTCTCCAAACTTGGTGACACATGGCTTAGAGACTCGCCCTAGTATCTAGTCACCACACACCAACATTCAGCTCCAGACCCCTCACCATTTCTCCCTGGCACAACACAAACAGTTCACTATCAATGGTAGTTATGAACCTGCACATTTGATTCAGTTTACTTGGCACCAATTATTCGTCACCTAGATAGCCTACCTACGTGTCAAGCTGCTTGCCACCAAAAGACCCCAGGCCCCCAGTGCCTTGGAGGCCACGGGACTGGCATGCCAAGGGCGCGCTTTGGGAGCAGGCCAGCCCATGGCTAGCCAACCTCGACGCGTCCATCCCCGCAAGCAGCCACCCATGCCTCCCTCCACAACTCTAGTATTGTCCTCCTCCACCCAGGCCCTCCTCTCAGCACAGCCGCGGCCACGACATTGTGCCGCCCGTGAGCCATCGTTGTCATCTTCCTCGGCAGCATGCTCGGCCCCTACCCCAATGCTCACCCGACCTCCAAGGACCCCCACGACCCCTCCCATGGCACGCTAGAGGCCGGCGCAGAGCCATATCACCTCGATATCATCCATGGTGGTATGGCAAGCCACGACACCTAGCCGCGGCTATAAAAGGCATCGTTCGCCCCTCTAGTCATCTGCACCACCTATCCCACTCTGTCACTCACTCCCTAGCTCATGGGGCACGTCTAGGAGGGCCTGCCTTCTAAGAATTGAGTCGTGCAACGCTGGTCGAGATGTACCACTGCCAGCCCCCTCTGCTCCACCTCAGCCCAAATCATCACCACCACTAAACTCCTACCGTCCTTTTGGTCATGATGCCCTGCCCATCCACTTGATTCAATATTGAATCACCTGATCCCGACAAGCACGGTAGGACGCTTGTAACACCCCAAATGTTAAACTACAATGATCCCTTGCTAAGTTTTGCCATGTCATCATGCTTTACATTAATGAATGCCACTTGTCCGAAAAGGGAACTCAAATTTAAATTGCAAGTCAAATAATTATTTCTTCAAACTGCAAAACTAAATGGTTCACATTATTACATAAATTCCCTTGATCAATTGTCATGTTGAAACCAACTTCATTTGACTCACAAATAAATTCCTAGGAAATTAATATATGGTCCAACAACAAATAAAATGGCCTTTTCAAAATAAACAATTATGTAGACATTTCCAAATAAAATGAAACTTTGTGTGTAGCACAGAAAATATTGTATTTGAATTATGTGAAGTATCATGTAGAACTAATATCATTTAGTGCCTAAAATAAATAGAAAACATAGTGAAATAAATATAATAGAAAAGGAAATATAAAAGGACCTAAAAGGTGGCATTGGGTCCTAGTTGCCATAGTGCACACGACCCTGATGGGGAACGTTGCGTGAAAATAAAAAAAGTTCCTACTAAACACCCAAGATCTAATCTAGGAGACATATAGCAACGAGAGGGGAGTGTATCTACATACCCTTGTAGACCGAAAGCGTTAGCATCGTAATGCGGTTGATGTAGTCGTATTCTTCACGATCCAATCGCGTTCCAATCAGATCTAATGCCGAACGGATAACACCTCCGAGTTTAGCACATGAACGGCTCGACAACATCCTATATTTCTTGATCCAGCATGTGAGGGAGAGGAGGTAGATGAGATATAAACCAACATGATGGTGTGGTGGTGGTAGCGGAATTCCGGCAGGGCTTCACCAAGCGCTAACGGAACGTGGAGGAGTGACGGGAGGGAGACAAGACAAGGGTGGAAGCGTTTACTGCCCCCTACGCCCCACTATATATAGGGTGAGGGAGGGGCTTGCCAGCCCTGGCCCCCCTCCCAAGGCAGGGGCGGCGACCAAGGGGGAGGAGTGCCCTCCAAGCCAAGTGGAGGGCCCTCCCCTTTAGGGCTTCCCCTTCCCAGGCGCATGGCCCTCGTAGGGGCTGCTGCACCTGGCCCAATAAGGCCAGGGCGCCCCCTACATCCCATGCTGACCTAAGGGACGTGGTGGAACCCTTTACGGACTTTCGGAGCCCTCTGGAATCCTCTGGAACCTTCTAGAAGCTTCTGGTACAATACCGGAAAAAACCAAACTTTATTGGGAACCCCGATACAACTTTCCATATATGAATCTTTACTCCGGTCTATTACGGATCTCCTTGTGATGTCCCGGATCCCATCCAAGACTCCGAACAACCTTCGTACTTTCCACTATTAATATCTCAATACTACCCTAGTGCCATCGAACATTAAGTGTGCGACCCTACGTGTTCGAGAATCATGTAGACATGACCGAGACTCCACTCCGGTTAGTAACCAATAGCGAGACCTAGATGCCCATATTGGTTCCCACATATTCCATGAAGATCTTTATCGTTTGAACCACGATGTCAAGGATTCAGTTAATCCTGTATATAATTCCCTTTGTCCAGCGATGTGTTACTTGCCCGAGATTCAATCGTCAGTATCTCCATACCTAGTTCAATCTAATTACTGGCAAGTGTCTTTACTCATTTGGTAATACAAGATCCCATGACTAAACTCATTAGTCACATGCTTCCAATCTTCTTGTGTTGTTGTATTACTGAGAGGGCCAAGAGATATCTCTCCGTCACACGGAGCAACAAATGCCAGTGTCGATCGATGCAACCGAACAAACACCTTTAGAAATACCTATAGAGCACCTTTATGATCACCCTGTTACAAAGTGACTTTGATAGCACACAAAGTATTCCTCCAATATCCGGGAGTGGCATGATCTCATGGTCTAAGGAACTGATACTTGACATAAAGAAAGCTATAGCAAATAAACTAAGTGATACGATCTTATTCTAAGCTCACGGTTGGGTCTTGTCCATCACATCATTCTCCTAATGATGCAATCCTGTTATCAAATGAGAACTCATGTCCATGGTTAGGAAACCTTGACCATCTTTGACCAACGAGCTAGTCTAGTGGATGCTTACTAGGGACATAGTGCAGTTTATGTATCCACACATGTATTTATGTTCCCGGTCAATACAATTCTAGCATGAATTATAAATATTTGTCATGAACAGGAAATATGATAATAACCATTTTATTATTGCCTCTAGGGCATATTTCCAACAGTCTCCCACTTGCACTAGAGTCAATAATCTAGTTCACATCACCATGTGATTAACACCTATGAGTTCTGGGGTTTGATCATGTTTTTCTTGTGAGAGAGGTTTTAGTCAACAGGTCTGTAACATTCAGACCCATGTGTACTTTGCAAATCTCTATGTCATACTGTAGATGCTGCTACCACGCTCCACCTTGGAACTATTCCAAATGACTGCTCCACTATATGTATCCAGTTTGCGACTCAGAGTCATCCGGATCGATGTCAAAGCTTACATTGACATAACCTTTTGTGACAAAATGTTTATCACCTCCATAACCGAGAAACATTTCCTTAGTCCACATTAGGTACCTAAGGATAATTTTGACCGCTGTCCAGTGATCCACTCCTGGATCACTCTTGTACCCCCTTGCCAGACTCATGGCAAAGCACACATCTGGTACGGTAGACAACATGGCATACATTATAGAGCCTATGGCTGAGGCATAGGCGACGACCTTCAACCTTTCTCTTTCTTCTGCCATGGTCGAGCTTTGAGTCTTACTCAACTTCACACCTTACAATACAGGAAAGAAATCCTTCTTTGACTGATCCATTTTGAACTTCTTCAAAATCTTGTCAAGGTATGAGATCTGTGAAACTCTTATCAGGCGTCTATGTGACAACCCTTTATGATTTCTAGAAATTCTACATCATTTCCTATCAACAATATGTCATTCACATATACTTATCAGAAAAGTTATAGAGCCCCCACTCACTTTCTTGCAAATACAAGCTTCTCCGTAAGTTTGTATAAAACCAACAACTTTGATCACCTCATCAAAACGTATATTCCAACTCCGAGATGCTTGCACCAGTCCATAGATGGATCGCTGGAGCTTCCATACTTTGTCAGCATCCTTAGGATCGACAAAACCATCCGGTTGCATCATATACAACTCTTCCTTAGGAAACCCGTAAGGAATGCTGTTCTGACATCCATCTGCCAGATTTCATAATCATAAAACACGGCAATTGCTAACATAATTCTAGTAGACTTAAGCATCGCTACGGGTGAGGAAGTCTCATTGTAGTCAACCCCTTGAACTTGTCGGAAACCCTTTGCGACAAGTCGAGCTTTATAGACAGTGACATTACCGTCGGCGTCTGTCTTCTTCTTAAAGATCAATTTATTCTCAATGGCCAGCTGGTCATCGGGCAAGTTCACCAAAGTCCATACTTTGTTCTCATACATGGATCCTATCTCAGATTTCATGGCCTCAAGGCATTTGTCAGAATCCAGGCTCATCATTGCTTCTTCATAATCCGTAGGTTTGCTCTTGTCTAACAACATGACTTCCAGGATAGGATTACCGTACCACTCTGGTGCGAAGCATGTCCTGGTCAACCTACGAAGTTCAGTAGTAACTTGATCCGAAGTTTCATGATCATCATCATTATTAGCTTCTTCTCCGGCTGGTGTAGGCATCGCGGGAACTAATTTTTGGGATGTGATACTCTCCAATTTGAGAGAAGGTATGATTAGCTCATCAAGTTCTACTTTCCTCCCACTCACTTATTTCAAGAGAAACTCCTTCTCTAGAAAGGATCCATTCTTGACAACAAAGACTTGCCTTCAGATCTGCGATAGAAGGTATACCCAATTGTTGCTTTAGGGTATCTCATGAAGATGCACTTTTCCGCTTTGGGTTTGAGCTTATCAAGCATAAGTGTCACATCCCCAAATTCTAAGAAACGACAAGTTTCTTGCCAAATCATAATTTGTACAGTGTCATCTCCACGAATTTAGATGGTGCCCTATTTAAAGTGAATGTGACTGTCTCTAATGCATAAAACCAAAACGATAGTGGTAGATCAATAAGAGACATCATAGAATGCACCATATCCAATAAAGTACCATTACGATGTTCATACACACCATTACGCTGTGGTGTTCCAGGTGGCATGAGTTGTGAAGCAATTCCACATTGTCTTAAATGTGAGCCAAACTAGTAACTCAAACATTCACCTCGACGATCCAATTGTAGAAATTCTATTTTCTTGTTATGATGGTTCTCCACCTCAGCCTAATATTCCTTGAAATTTTCAAATGTTCCAGACTAGTGTTTCATTAAGTAAATATACCCACATCTACTCAAATCATCTGCGAAGGTAAGAAGATAACAATATCAACTGCGTGCTTCAATACTCATCGAACCACATACATCAGTATGTATTATTTGCAATAAGTCACTTGCCCGCTCCGTTGCTCTGGAAAACAAGGTTTTAGTCATATTTCCCATCAGGCATGGTTCACATGTTTCAAATGATTCATAATCAAGTGATTCCAAAAGTCCATCAGCCTGAAGTTTCTTCATGCGCTTTACACCAATATGACCTAAGTGGCATTGCCACATGTATGTGGTACTAGCATCATTTACTTTGCATATTTTGACATCAAAATTATGAACATGTGTATCACTAGATCAAGATTCAACAAGAATAAACCATTCACATTGGGTGCATGACCATAAAAGGTATTGTCCATATAAATAGAACAACCATTATTCTTTGACTTAAATGAATAACCATCTCGCAACAAGCAAGATACAGATATAATGTTCATGCTTAACGTAAGCACCAAACAATTATTTAGGTTAAAACTAATCTCGAAGGTAGATGTAGAGGGAGCGTGCCGATGGTGATCACACCAACCTTTGAACCATTTCCGACGTGCATCATCACCTCGTCCTTAGCTAGTCTCCGTTTACTCTGTAGCTTCTGTTTTGAGTTACAAATAAGAGCAACCGAACCAGTATCAAATACCCAGGTGTTTCGTGTTACAAATAAGAGCAACCGAACCAGTATCAAATACCCAGGCGCTACTAAGAGCACTAGTAAGGTACACATCAATAACATGTATATCAAATATAGCTTTGTTTATGTTGCCAGCCTTCTTTTCTGCCAAGTAGTTAGGGCAGTTCAGCTTCCAGTGACCATTCCCTTGCAATAGAAGCACTCAACCTCAGGTTTGGGTCCAGACTTGGGCTTCTTCGCGGGAGCGGTAACTGCCTTACCATTCTTCTTGAAGTTCCCTTTCTTTCCCTTGCCTTTATTGAAACTAGTGGTTTTATTGACCATCAACACTTGATGTTCTTTCTTGATTTCTACCTCCGCGTCCTTAAGCATTACGAAGAGCTCACAGACTTCTCCATCCCTTGCATGTTATAGTTCATCACAAAGCCTTTGTAGCTCGGTGGCACTGACTGGAGAACTCTGTCAATCACTACTTCATCCGAAAGATTAAGTCCCAACTGATTCAAGCGGTTGTAGTACCCAGACATCTTGAGTACGTGCTCGCTAACGGAGTTGTTCTCCTCCATCTTGAAGCTAAAGAACTTGTTGTAGGGTGAAACCCTAAGATGGATCTTTTCACACTTGGAGGGGGAAAAGGGATGAACCAAGAACACAAAGAGGAATTCACTCCAACAAAACCCAGTCACACATCCACTAGAATAGCAAACACATAGATCCACAAGATTACAAGCATAATCAAAGGAAACAAGCACTAGGTAAGGTTATTCCCACTCCTAAGGAGGTGAGGTCTTGATGATAGTCTTCTCCAAGAGGAGGTCTTGAAATCCACAAGTGGATCCTCTCCTAAGAGGTCTAGATCTCCAATGGAGTGGTTGAATGAGAAAAGCTCTCAAATATCTCACATATACTTTGCTAAGTCTAAACATAACCCTAGGTATGGAATATATAGGCTTGGGGGCCAAGTGGACGAAGGGGAGGTCCAAAACACGATCTCAGTCGGCCATCCTACAGGGCCCGTGCACATGGGGTGCTACAGCCGTAGCTCCCTGTGTAGCCCGTGGGCACGGAGTTTTGGGGGCCCGTGGGCACGGGGTCGCCTGGGACTTCCTGTCCTGCTCCTTTGGGACTCCTTCTTCCTCAAGTTCTTGGGGGGCTTCTCCTACTCCTTGGTGATGCTCCGTAGATGCTTGGGGGTGTTCCTCTTCGTACCTAATGATACATAGTGCATTTTGGTGAGGTAGCACCCAAGTTCCATTCGTATCCATATGCATGTCAAGTAGGAAGGAATTCACCTCAGTTTCCATTGCGCGTGCTCGAGCTCTTGTCATAGGCCCACATGGTTCTTGATGTGTTGGTGTAGAGTCCATGGGGATGATGGAAGGATGCTCCGCATCGGATCGTGATCTTCATCACCATGGTACTTGGGCAAGTCCTTGAGATTGAAGATGTCGCTTATGTTGTACTTGTCGCGTGGGATGTCGATCTTGTAGGAGTTGTCATTCTAGCGTGCTAGCACCATTAAGGGTCCATCGGCTCGTGGTAGTAGCTTGGACTTGCGCTTGTTGGGGAAGTGGTCCTTACGAAGATGAAGCCATATGAGATCTCCCGGTTGGAACACCATTGGTGTCTTGTTGATGTTGAGCTTTGTGGCGATGCGATGTACTTGACGCTCGATCGTTGCCCTTGTATATTCATGCATCTTCTTGAGAAAGCTTGCCCTTGCACTTGCATCCTTGTTTGCGCGTTCTTGGAGCCGAAGAGGTAGAATGTCCAATGGGGAAAATGGGTTGAAGCCGTAGACAACCTCGAAGGGGGACTTGCCGGTAGTAGAGTGTCGAGCTCGATTGTAGGCTTACTCGGCGATGGGTAAGCATTCCTCACACTACTTGATGTTCTTCTTTATCAAAACACATAGGAGTGTAGATAGCGTCCGGTTGGTAACTTCCGTTTGGCCATCAGTTTGGGGATGATAGGCCATCGAGAATAGTAGCTTGATGCCGAGCTTGGCGCATATTGTCTTCCAAAAGTAGATTAGGAACTTGACGTCGCGGTCCGACACAATAGTTATTGGCACTCCATGAAACCTCAAGATTTCCCTACAAAAGAGATTTGCAACATGTGAAGGATCTTCTATCTTATTGCATGGGATGAAATGTGCCATTTTTGAGAATCGGTGCACAACAACAAATATAGAATCCATTCCAGTTTGAGTCCTAGGCAAACCAAGCATGAAATCCATACTAATATCTTCCCATGGTTGATGTGGAATTGGAAGTGGCATATGTAAACCATGAGATTGAGATTGTGACTTAGCTTTGCGGCATGTAGAGCATTTGTTGGTGAAGTGTGCCACGTCGCAGAATATCTTTGGCCAAAAGTACTTGAATGAGAGTGTGGCAAAGGTCTTGTCGCGCCCAAAATGTCCCATAAGTCCTCCGGCATGGGCCTCTTGCAAAAGTAACAAACGAAGCGAAGACTCGGGTATACAAAGCTTGTTAGCATGCATAAGGTAGCCATTCTTTAAGTAATAGTACTCCCAACAAGTGTTAGCAAGACATTTGGCATAAGGAATCGCAAATGTAGGATCATGTGCATAAAGATCTTTAACATGCTCAAATGCAATAACATTCAACTCAGTTGAGTAACTAACATGCATTTGAGGGAAAGATCATCCACCACTACATTTTATTTACCCTTAATGTACTTGATCACATAAGGAAAAAATTCAATAAATTCACTCCATTTAGCATGCCGTTTATTCATCATGGTTTGACCTTTAAGGTATTTAGTGTCTCATGATCGGTATGTATGACAAATTCATGTGGGCGAAGGTAATTCTCCCAAACATGCAATACTTGCACTAAAGCATACAATTCTTTGTCATAGATGTGATAGTTAAGTTGAGCACCGGAGAGTTTTTCACTGAAGTATGCAATGGGTCGCTTTTCTTGCATTAAAAATCCACCAATTCCATTACCACTAGCATCACAATGAACCTCAAAGGTTTTACTGAAATTAGGTAATGCAAGAATTGGGGCATGTGTAAGCAAAGATTTTAGCTCATCAAATGTGGTAGATTGAGATGGTCCCCAAACAAAGGGTGCATTCTTCTTACTCAAAGCATGCAACAGTGTGACAATAGTGCTAAAGTCTTTCACAAAGCGACGATAAAAACCTGCTAGACCAAGGAAACTACGCACTTGTTGCAAATTAGTGGGTTGTGGCCAAATTTTAATTGCTTCAATTTTAGACTCATCAACATGAACACCCTTGGAAGATACAAAAATCCCAAGAAAACAATCTTGTCAACACCAAAAGTGAATTTTTCTATATTGGCATAAAGATGCGCTTTTCTAAGAGTTTGCAAAATGGCCCTAAGACGATCTACATGCTCTTTGAGGGATTTGCTGAACACAAGAATATCGTCAAAGTAGACCACTACAAACACACCAATGTAAGGTCGAAGCACATAGTGCATAACACACATGAAAGTACCGGGTGCTTCCGATAAACCCATAGGCATAACTAGACACTCATACAAACCAAATTTTGTTTTGAAAGCGGTTTTCTATTCACCACCTTCTTGTATGAGGATTTGATAATAACCACTTTTAAGATCATTTTTGAGAATATGGTGGCGCCGCTAAGCTCATCTAGTATATCATCAAGGCGTGGAATGGGATGCCTATAGCGAACGGTGATAGCATTTATGGGTCTACAATCAGAGCACATGCGAAAACTACCATCTCTTTTTGGCACAAGAATGACCGGTACGGCACAAGGAGTCAAACTTTCACGAACATGTCCATGGTCTATGAGATGTTGGACTTGCCTTTGTATTTGTTTTGTTTCTTTGGGGTTGACGCGGTATGGAGCCTTGTTAGGAAGAGGTGCGCCGGGGATGAGGTCGATCCGGTGTTTGATGCCACGTAGAGGATGAAGACTGAGAGGTAGCTCATCGGGGAGGACATCCGCGAATTCCTGCAACAAATCAGACAAAACTAGAGGAAGGGGGTTAGGAGTGTTAGTCTTTGCCACCTCATCTTTGCACATTAGGACATAGTGGGTGACACTCGATGAGTTCTCACACACTTCTCTCATCTCTCTTTTTGTGGCTAGGAGGACTAAGTTTTTCTCTCTTGGCGTAGAGTCACTCAATTTGGGCTTGTGGCGCTCACTCTCTTTGTGGTAATTCACTCTCTCACTAGTCTCTCCATGATGGGTGGATGCATGCTTATCGACGATCACTTGGCTTGGTGACATAGGTCATAGCACGTACTCCATTTACCTTCATCTTGAAGCTATAGTGGTTTGTTCTTCTGTTGTGGATGACGCAACGGTCAAATTACGAAGGTATTCCCAAGAGAAGATGGCACACGGACATAGGAACCACATCACACTCCAAGGTGTCCTCATAGGCGCCTATCTTAAATGAAACTTGCATGATGTGCTCCACTTGGATGGTGTCAGAGTCACTAAGCCATTGGACCTTGTAGGGGCAAGGATGCTTCTTCTTGACCAATTGCAGCTTGGAACATAGCTCTTCAATTGCCAAGTTGTGGCAACTTCCTCTGTCGATGATGAATTTCACGAAGCGTCCATTGATGCCGGCCTTGTGTGGAAGATGTGACACCTTTGGTCTTCATCTTGTTGGTGTTGAAGTGTCAAGACCTTGGAGACCACGAGAGCGGGACTTGAATCATTGTCACAATAGACTTGAGCATCTTCTTCTTCATTCAGTTGATGGTGCATGGTGACATGCTCGAGAGCTTCCATCTCGTCCTCACTATGGAGTCATATGAGCCATCATCATTTGCAATCATGGTGCGTCGGTTGGTGCATCAGAAAGACATGTGTCCACGTCCACCACATGTGAAGCACTTGAGAGAAGTTGTCTTGACAGGATCATCTGGTGGTGCCGATGAAGAGTGAGTCTTGTTCTTGTAGTTGGTTGCTAGAGGACGTGTCGAGTAAGGTGTCGCTTTCTTGGAACTTGACTTGTCGCCGGTACTTGACGATTCTCTAGTCGTGGTAGGAGGTGTCGTAGTTGAGGGAACTTGAGTGTAGGAGCCATAGTTCTTGGAAGGTTACTTGGCATATTTGAAGTCTTCTTCTACTTGTCGCTCCGCCTTGGTCGCTTGATGAACTAGCTCGAGAAGGTTGGAGTAGGGTTGGAAATCAGCGATCTTCCTTATAAGGTGGTTGAGGCCGTTCAAGAAGCGCACCATTGTTTGCTCATCATCTTCTTTGACATTGTCTCTTATCATGGCAATTTCCATTTCTTGATAATATTCTTCCATCGTCTTTGTGCCTTGCTTGAGGAGTTGTAATTTCTTGAAGAGATCTCGGGTGTAGTATGTAGGCACGAAGCAAGCTCGCATGATGTCCTTCATTTGTGTCCAAGTGGTGATGGGTGGCTCATCCTTCTTGCAGCGTCGTTGGATCACTTGTTCCACCAAATGAGGACGTAGTCTTGAAACTCGAGGGATGCCATGGCGATCTTTTCTTTTCCTCGTCATAGTTGTGAAGACGGAATATCTTGTCAACTTTCAATGCCCATGGGAGATATTCTTCGAGATCATTGCTTCCGGAGAACTTATGCATTGTGAACTTGATCTTGCGTAGAGGAGTTCTTCAACATAGTGACGATGTTGATGTCACTATTGGCATGGAAGAGGGTCTTCAAGCATCCGACCCGCTTGATGTCGCTCTTGACGTGTAGGAGGATCTTAGTCGTGATTGCGCTCTTGGCATAGAGGAGGTTGAATTATATGTGCCCGGTTTTGCCTTTCTTGTTGTTCCTCACGTAGGGCGGCTTCTTCTTGTCGTAGTTGACGAAGTGCTCCCTCTTGCTCACGTACTTGACGGTTGCGCTGGGCAACGACTCGAGTGGACTCTCGGAGTGCGTATTGAGCCGCTTGAGCTTGAGCTTCATGACTTTGTTGCTCTTGCTGGATTGCATCGCCATTTTGAGATGCTTGACGTGGACGATGTGGTGGTAGTTGTTCTTGATCCCTGGCTTCTCGTTCTTGGCGTCGTGCCTGCTCACGAGATCGAACTCAGCCTTGTAGGCCATTGCAATGGAATGGTTTTTCTTGCGCTTGGCGGTCTTGAGTGTTGTCGCATCGAGGAGGACTCACATCGGAAGAAGAATATGATGACGAGTTGCGACTTGAGTGCCGCCGTCTTAGTGAAGAGGTTGAGGAAGACGCGCGGCTCACGATCATGTTACGAAATTCTTCCATTTGTTTGGAGAGCTTGGCATCGAGGTAGTCCCTTGTCTTGCTTCTGATTGACGGTGGTCGGTGGCGAGTTGCTCGATGCAATCACCCAAAGCTTCACTCTCTTGATGTAGAGCTCGTTGTGTGATGAAGATGTGATTCTTGGTGACATAGTCGTGTTCGTCATCTTGATCCTCAAAGAGCGGGTTCGCCAAAGAAGTAGGCCTATCCATCATGTGGAAGTGGTGGTGAGTAGGAAAATGAGAGAAAAATACCAAAGTTACCTTTTCCAAAGATTGTGGATGCAACAAGTACGATCCCACATGATGCTATAATAGTAGAATTGGTACCGGGTTTTGTTTCTCACACCTACAAGTAAAAGGCTTATGCAGAATCTTAGTTAGGAAGTGGCACAAATAATTCAAGCAAATGTTAGTCAAGATGTTGAAAAAGTTGAAAAGATGCAAAAATTGCAAGTAATACAAATAGATAAAACCCAAGGATATCACTAGGAACACACACACACACACACACGGAAGATAGATGGGATCTGCACACCCAAGGGGTGAGCTCTAAGAGGTGGAACCACGGAATGCTCTTGTTGTACAGATACTAGAGAGACGCTAGCTCGATTGCTCTAATTGGCTAGATACACTAGTGCACTAACCTAATAGAGAAACATGTCATCTACTCTCCCAAGTATGCTTATGTATGTAGTGGACAAGATGATGTAACTATTCTATGAGGCTCGATGCTATTGCTTACAAGCTCTTTGCTTCTCTTCTTTTTCTTTTGCTTAAAAGCTTTTTTGACTATGCCACAATGCTTGCAATGCGAGCCACAATGCGAGATAACAAGTAGTATATGCACAGGAGAGACGTAACACTAAAGGTGCACTAAAGGCGTGGCCCAACAATTCTCAACTTGCTGTATTGATGGGTAAGCTACGCAAAAGAGGCTTGAGGCTATCAAGGTATTGGAAAGGGTAATACAATGGTGTCGTTGAGGTTACCATCCTTGCCTACAGTTGGTATGGAGACATGGTGGTCGATGTCAAAGTGGTGTCCAAGCCGGTGACGAGTGGCGGTGATGATGAAGTCAAATCGTGCCTAAGTAGCCGAAAAACCTTAGGACACGTGTGAACCGCAACCCAAAAGCTCAAACACCCACTAGAAATATTGTGGAAGATCAAACGTGGTGGTGGAAAGGAAAAATGGTGATGGCCGAACTATTCTGGAAGGTCCATGCACATGGGGTAAGTGATGCCCGTGTGCATGGGGTCCCGATGGCCCATGCGCATGGGGTGTTATGGAAACTCAAGAACTCCTGCGGATTCATGGGGATTTTCAAGTTTCTGGCCAAAATTGATGGTGGGGAGGGTGGTGAAAGATGGTAAGGGGTAGATCCACTTATCAAACACCAAATTCATGGATCAAATCAACCAAATCTCACAAGATCCAACAAATTGCAAGAAATTTTTTGGGGCTATTTTTGGTGGGGATTTTCGAATTAGGACAAAAAAAATCAAGCTAGCAAATGGGGGGTAGGGACTCCAAGATGTTAAACAACCTTGCTCATGATACCAAGATGTTATAGGGTGAAACCCTAAGATGGATCTTTTCACACTTGGAGGGGGAAAAGGGATGAACACCAAGAACACAAAGAGGAATTCACTCCAACAAAACCCAATCACGCATCCACTAGAATAGCAAACACATAGATCCACAAGATCACAAGCAAATCAAAGGAAACGGGCACTAGGTATGGTTCTTCCCACTACTAAGGAGGTGAGGTCTTGATGATAGTCTTCTCCAAGAGGAGGTCTTGAAATCCACAAATGGATCCTCTTCTAAGAGGTCTAGATCTCCAATGGAGTGGTAGAAGGAGCAAAGCTCTCAAATATCCCACATATACTTTGCTAAGTCTAAATATAACTCTAGGGCATGGAATATATGGGCTTGGGGGCGAAGTGGATGAAGGGGAGGTCGAAAACACGATCTCAGCCGGCCATCCTGTAGGGCCCATGCACACAGGGGTCCCATGCGCACGGTACACGCCCGTCTGCACGGGGTGCTACAACCATAGCTCCCTGTGTAGCCCGTGGGCACGGGGTCGCCTAGGACTTCCTGTCCTGCTCCTTTAGGACTCCTTCTTCTTCCTCAAGTTCTTAGGGGGCTTCTCCTACTCCTTGGTGATGCTCCTTAGCTTCTTGGGGGTGTTCCTCTTCGTACCTAATGATACATAGTGCATTTTGGTGAGGTAGCACCCAAGTTCCATTCATGTCCATATGCATGTCAAGTAGGAAGGAGTTCACCTTGTTTTCCATTGTGCGTGCTCGAGCTCTTGTCATAGGCCCATGTGGTGCTTGATGTGTTGGTGTAGAGTCCATGGGGATGATGGAAGGATGCTCCGCATCAAAACTTGTCGGAGGTGTCATACCTCTCAAACCGGGCATGAGCCTGAAATACCAATTTCAGCTCCTGGAACATCTCATATGCTCTGTGGTGCTCAAAACATCTTTGGAGCCATGGTTCTAAGCCATAAAGCATGGTGCATGTCGTGGGAAACCATGACCACCTATGGGACCAAGAGCCCCTTTCTGGTTCGGCGGGGGGATGGCACGTTGCACAAAGAGCGGAGGAGCGTGGAATAGCACGACAGAGATCACACGGGAAGTCTTTACCCAGGTTTAGGCCGCCGTGAGGCGTAAAACCCTACTCCTGCTTTGGTGGGTTGATGGTGGAAAAATGGTGGTGAGCGCAACGCACTCGCCCGGCAGGGTTGCCTCGGGGCAAAAATGGTTACGCGTGTATGAGTGTGTGAGGGGATGGATTAGCCCCCCTTTCATAGGTTGCCTTGGGCCTCCTTTTATAGATAAAGGGGTAACCACAGTTGCAAATGAGTCATTACGCACTGATTAGATAGCAAACAGACCTATCATACCTAACTCTGCAGGCTGGCAGAGCACATTAAATGCGCCGCTCAATGTCACATCACAGCTCGCCCGGCAGGCCCTGTTGGGCTGTTTTGCCAGCTTCGCGCCTGCTTGCTTGACACGTCGTAGGAAGGGTGTCGCTTGGAGGTATTTTCTGTAGGAAGTGGCTGCCATGTGGCGAATAGCAGCCACTTAGTCACTTTAGAGCTTGGCACCGCACTGATCGACAACAGGCCTACCGGGACAACCCGAAGGCTTGCTTCCGAGGGTAAACCCATCCTTGCCAGGCTCGCCTGCCTGACAAGGGAGGTTTTTCCCTTAGCAATATCTTGACTCTCTGGCTAGTCTTGATCCTCTTATGCTGCACGTGCGGTCCTTTTGAAGAACTGATCCCTTGCACTCCAATCTGACCTTGGTGCTGCGATCTTGTTCTTGTGCATGTGCACGGTCTGGGCAACAGACCTAGAGTTTGTTGCACTGACAGAAGCCCCCGAGCCTAGCCCGAACGCACTGCCGGGCGCCATCGGGGTAGGCCCTAACAAGTGCACAGGCAGGGGCATGGAATTGGCTCACCCCTTGAGATCTTCTTTGCTTCTTCATTAACTTGTGTCCGGGCCAGTTTCCGATTTTCTCGCGCATAGTGCTGAGCGTTATGGAAAGAACCAGATCGTGGCCCGTGGATTGCCCACACCCCACGATCACTGGGCGGAAACTACAATTCCACTCGCCTCCCGCTCCAGGTTCATCCGCCAAGTGTGCCTCATGCGTTGGGTTTGGTAGGCAGTGGATGCGGAGTGCGTGGGGACGGGCACCATGGCAGAAAACCAGGCACCGTTGGTTGGTGTAGAGGGTCGGCTCCAATTTCCTGAGCCATTGAAGGCGCAGGGAGGACCTACTGGAGGAGCAGGGTGGTTGCCTCCTGGGTGAGGGGCCAACCCCCGCATCGCCCCTCTATAAAAGGGGGCAAGGACGGTGCGTTTACTCACACACTTTCCTTCTCCCCTTTCCAACTTTCCCTGCTTGCCATGGCGAGAGGGCGTGGATGTGGTGGCGCTCCAGCGGCGGCGACAAGAGCTTCTGCTCGACATCGTATCCCCCCTCCTCCAAACAACACGGTGGTGGAACCCGCCATGAGAGGAGGAGGGAGGGAGGGGGCAAGGTCATGGTCGTCGAGTGGTGCTCGAGGAGGAGGAGGACGGGGCGGTTCTCTGATTGCGCCTCCGCCGAACGCTCCCCTCCATTGGAAGGCCATGTCGGAGATCAGCCACCGGAGTTCGTCATCAGGTTGTACAAGCCTGTTCACGGTCGTCTCCGCCTCCCTACCCCATTCGCCATGGCGATGGAGCTCGAACAGTCGTGCACACTAGGATTGCACATGAGGGGCTGCGGGAATGGCAGCATACGAGTGGATGTAGATTTCCCCGCCCCTCATGTCATGTACTTCCGCCGAGGCTGGAAGACCTTTACTCGTGCCCATAGCTTGTCGGAAGGGCACGTCCTCCATTTTAAGTTAATGGAGGACGGCTTCCTTTCAGTCAAAGTTTTTGGGAGCTCAGGTGCTCGCTTAGGGTGCTGCATGGAGAGCTCGACCAACGACAAAAGCTCCTCCTCGAGCGATAGCGACAAGGAGGACAGAGACAGTGATGATGACGCCACTGATCAGGAGGGCGACGCCTCTGACTCCGGCTGAGCATCAGCCGGACCATCACCGTCAGGCGGCGGCAGCACCATCTGCATCTACACCTCCGCTCCAGCAAGGTGATTTGCCGGGGAGTTGGGAGCAGGGATGGGGGTGGTGCCTCCGGCTCCTCCAGCAGCCTTCCATCTGGACCCCGGCAGGCTTCCTCGCTGGCTGCAGCTCCGTTAGCCCTGTCGTGTCCTGCTGACCCTGGTGGTGGCGGTTGGCAGGTCGTCTCCGCCATGCTCTCCATCAACACCTTCGCCGGTGCCCTCCCACCCCCGCCAGGCTACCTCTCCTAGAGCCTGACAGGGTCAGGCTGGGCTTCTACCCAGGCACCCCTTTTGCCCTCTTCACCTCCTGCTGTAGTGCCTAGGAGGAGAGGGACAATAAAGGGCATCACGGGGCACTTATCTTTTTTCAATCTTAAATCTGTAGGCACTTGCCAAATTTTAGTTCAAATAATGTAATCTCATGAATCCATGTCTGTGTCCTGTAAGGTTTGTGCTTGTTTGATCAGCATATTAATGAAAAAGATGAACCTTACCGAGGGCTCGTGCATGTATATGTCCATGCAGAGGTGGAATGCCTCTATATTTTTAAATAAACGAGTTTCCCCCGGCAGGCCATCCTGCCGGCAGCCTCTATTTTGTTGCCGTGGAATTAAGCCTACCAGACACAAATTGTGATGAGGGACTAGCCCCCACCAATCATTTTTTGTCAAAGGCACTGCGACCATCCTTACCGAAGCAACGTTCGCTTCAAGGGATGGGAGCACCTAAGTTTCAAAAAGTGGCGAGGTTCTCTTATGCACAAGTCTTTGCTTACAGAACACATATGGACAAGAGATAGAACTTATCAGTTTGGCTTGCCAGAGATCGCAGTGTTGGTTCATCTTTCCAACTTCCCTTAGAGGCCAAGTTCTCGACATGAACCTGCAGTTTTATGCAGATGGAAATGATGCCAGATGCGATCTTATCTACATGAACATGTGATGCTCATGAAATTCTTATGCATGCATGAAACTTGTCGCCCCCAGCGCTTCATTTATTTCTCTGTTGCTCAGGGTCTGCGCCTGGCTTTGTACAAGGGGTTACATGCAACTGAGGCAAGGCCTGTACAAAAGGGTGGCTGCTGGGCAGGGCCCGACAGCCGTGCCTTACGGGTAGAACTTGCGAAGATGCTCAATATTCCATGAGTTTTACAATTGAATGCCATCTCCGGTCTCCAGACGGACTGCGCCAGGTCTGGTGACTTGAACTACCCGGTAAGGGCCTTCCCACTTTGGCGTCAACTTCTTTGTACCCTTGGCAGACTAAACGCTCCTAAGGACAAGGTCACCTTCCTCAAAACACCAGGCATGAACCCTGCGGCTGTGATTGTCACGCAGGGCTTGCTGATTGCGTGCAACACACGTAGCAGCCCAGAGACGGTTTTCCTCGAGAAGCACATCATCGTCACGCCGGTGCTGATCCTGCGCTACTTCATCATAGGCAAGCACTCGAGGCGACCCGTAAATGAGTTCCATGGGGATAACTGCTTCTGCCCCATAAACTAGGGAGAAGGGAGTCTACCCAGTAGCTCGATTTGGTGTCGTTCTGAGGGACCAGAGAACTACCGGCAGCTCATTGATCCATCACCTGTCGCACTTCTGCAGCGTATCAAATGTTACTGTCTTGAATCCTCGCAACACTTCAGAGTTCGCACTCTCAGCTTGTCCATTGCTTCTGGGATGTGCAACAGAGGCAAATGAGATCTTGCTTCCGAGGGCATGAACGTATTGCATGAAGGCGCGGCTCGTGAACTGGTTGCCGTTGTCGGTGATGATCCGGGCAGGGACCCCAAAGTGGCACACCAATCCTTTCAAGAACTTGATAGCTGACTGAGTAGTCACCTTTCTCACGGCATCTACTTCTGGCCACTTTGTAAACTTGTCGATGTTAACGAACAAGAATTCAAAGCCCCCGACAGCTCGTGGGAAAGGGCCGAGGATATCGAGCCCCCAGACCGAAAATAGCCATGACAAAGGGATTGTCTGAATAGCTTGTGCAGGCAGATGGATGTTCTTGGAATGGAACTGGCAGGCATCACACTTGGTGACTAGCTCGACCACATCTTGGAGGGCTGTGGGCCAATAGAATCCTTGCCGGAATGCTTTCCCAACTAATGCCCTTGATCGAATGTGGGAGCCACACATGCCTTTGTGAATTTCAACTAGCAGTTCATTTCCTTCTTCCCGACAGATGCACTTCAATTTCACACCGTTGGGCCTTCTTCTATATAGTGTGTCACTGACAAACTGATACATACTAGCCCTCCAGGCTACTCTTTCAGCTTCCTCTTGCTCATCGGGATGTTCTCTAGTTTGGAGGAAATGGACTATGTGCCTTGCCCAAGTTGGAGCCTGGGGCTTGGCAACAAGGACTAGCGGTACCTCCTCATATGCGGGAGCACGTTCCTCAGCCGCGGGGACCAGTGGCCCGACAATCGATGGGGAGTTGTTTCCGGCAGGGTCCCTACCAGGAGCCCCGGGAGGCTCTACCGGGAGAGGCTTACCGGAGTCCAACTTCCTCCTCTTTCGGGCCATTGTTGCCGGGGATACGGAGGGCTGAGTAAGATGGAGAACAAAAGTTCCTGGTTCCACAGGAAGTTTTTGCGCAGCACACTTTGACAGATGATCAGCTATGCTGTTTTCCTCACGGGGTACGTCCTCTGTTTGCAATTCGTCAAAGCGCTCCTCCAATCTTCTCACTTCCTCAACGTATGGCTCCATCAATGGACTTTGGTAATCCTTGTTGACTTGTCTCACCACAAGTCGTGAATCTCCTCGAATGATTAGCTTCCGGGGTCCACTTCATGGGCCCTGCCTTCTTCAAAATTTTGAAGAACGACAGTGCATACTCGGCAAACTTGGAGATGAATCTGCTAAGTGAGGCAATGCACCCTGTTAGACGCCTCACATCTTTGACTGTCCTGGGTGCCCGGATCTTCTCGATAGCTTTGATCTTGTCGGGGTTGGCTTCGATCCCACGATGGGACATGAAGATCCCAAGTAGTTTGCCAGAGGGAACGCCAAACACACACTTCTCCAAGTTTAGCTTCAAGTTGATTTTGCGCAGATTAACAAATGTCCCCTCCAAATCCTGGATGAGGGTTGATCTGTCCGTGGTCTTGACCACAATATCATCCATATAAGCCTCAATGTTTCTCTGCAACTGTGGTTCAAAACCAATATGAACTTCTCTTGCAAGAGTGGACCCGACACTCTTTAACCCGAAAGGCATGCACACAAAGCAGTATGTACCATATGGGGTGATGAACGAGGTCTTTTCTTCATCTTCCTTGGACATGAAGATCTCATGATACCCAGAGTATGCATCTAGAAAGGAGAGAAAATCACAACCTGAAGTGGAGTCCACAATCTGGTCGATGCGCGGCAAGGGAAATGGGTCCTTCGGGCAAGCCTTGTTGAGATCTGTGAAATCTATGCAAAGCCTCCATTTTCCATTAGCCTTGCATACGACCACCGGGTTTGCTAAAATCTATGTCAGATTCAGTACTCCGCTGACCAGACCCACCGCCTCAAGCTTCTTAATCTCTTCAGCAATGAACTACTGCCTCTCCAAGGCCTTCTTTCGAACCTTCAGCTTGATGGGTTGGGCATGTGGGCACACAACAAGGTGGTGCTCGATTACCTCCCTGGTAACACCGGGGATATCAGATGGTTGCCAGGAAAACACATCAATATTCGCCCGCAGGAAGGCAACAAGCGTGCTTTCCTATTTGTCATCAAGGGTGGCGCTGATAGTGACAGTACCATCAACACCAGCCAGCCCTGCCGGGACCTCTTTCAAATGTGGTGCAGCGACCTTGGATATCTTGCTATTGGAACTCTTCGGCAAGTCATCAACATGGGCAGAACACTTTGAAGAGGCACGCTTCCCGGATTCCTTACTGGTGTCCCTGCTATCCTTCTTCTTTCCTCTGTTTTCCTTGGCAGGGACTGCTGCTGTCGTGGCCTCTGCCGCGACTACGTCCCGGTACATCTTATCCACGCAAATGATTGCATCTTTCTCGTGTGACGGAATGGAAATGACTCCTAGTGGCCCTGGCATCTTCAAAGTGTTGTAGGCATAGTGGGATGCTGCCATGAATTTTGCCAGAGCTAGGCGTCGAATGATCCCATTGTACGACAGGGGGAGGTCGACCACATCAAACACAACCTTCTTAGTCCGATAGTTCAATTCTCCCCCAAATGTCACTGGCAACGTGATCTTTCCCTTAGGATGAGTCCTATCGGGATTGACACCTTGAAACGTGCCCGTGACCTTTAGGTCTTCCTCTATTATCTGAAGCTTACTCATAACCTTTGGGGAAATTAGATTCAACCCGGCCCCATCGTCAACCAACATCTTTGTGAGTTTGAGGTTGCGAATCGTTGGAGAGACCAACATTGGCAAACACCCTACCGCGGTGGTGCAGTCAGGATGGTCCTCTTCGTCAAAGATGATGGGCATGCGTGACCATTTGACCGGCTTCTAAGGCTCTGCCTCTGGCTCCACAACATTATCCTCACGCGCCCATCATTTAAGTTGGCGGTGAGAGGAGTGCAAAGATGCACCCCCGTCAATGCACATGGCGTTAGTGGCCTTCTGGAATTCCTGCTCGCTGGTTTCTTCTTCATCCCCTCCATCACTCTCATCATTGCAAACTTCCTTCTCTCGGCCCTTGGAGGGTTTTCCTTGGTTCTGAAAAGCATTGCCAGGGCGATTTGCTTCACCGCCTCAACCCTTCCCGCCAGTGCCATTCTGACCTTTTTCCTTATCACGCTTCTCATATTCAGCCCTCTGCCTCTTGACGAGCTGCTCAACCTAATGCCACTCTTGGAGAACGTGTCCTTTGGTTCGATGGATCTTGCAGTATGTCCTATTGCCTTTCCCAGCCCTCTCGGCAGCCGCAGCCTCCTGGCAGTCAACACACGTGACAACTTCCTTGCTGGGGGCTTCAGCCTTAGCCTTCTTGCCGGTACTAAGCGTGCCCAATCCTTCGACGGTCATCACTACCTTATCCTTCCGCCTCTTGTTGCGCTTCATGTTCTTCTTCTTTTGACTGGTGGATTCATTGTCATCCTCTGAGTAGATGTCGATGCAATCTTCCTCTCCAGGGATTTTCCTTCCCTCCTCCACCCGAGCGCATTTGTCCACCAAGGTGTAAAGCTCCTTCACAGTCTTGGGAAACCACACATTCATCCTAGAATGTATCCTACGGTTGCGCACATTGGAAGGCAGCTATTGTAACACCCCTATTGTCATGCTACAATAACCCCCTGTTAATGGTGCCATGTCATCATGTTACTGTTGCTAATCCTCACTTGATCCAAAACACTGTTCATATTCAAACTCAAATTTAAAGTAAAAAATTCAAATTTGCCAAACCTGAAAACTAAAATGTTCAAAGTGTGGCAAATAATCTCTCGGTATTTATCATGTTGGAACCAACCTCTTTTGGATTCCGAAAGTGCCCCTCGAAATTAATTAGTGGTCCAACATCATATTAAATGACCTTTTCAATTTCCCAAAAAAAAATGCTTGAACAATTCCGTTGGCTCTAAAACTTTATTTGCAACACCACAATTTGGTGCATGAATTATGTGCCAAGTTTCATTCTTAACAACATCCATTTTTGTGCTCCAACTACTTGCAAAACAGAAGAGGAAAATAAGAAAAGGGAAAAGACAAAAAAGAAGAAGAAAAGCAAACCCCCCCTCTCTCACTGGGCTTCGGCCCAGCTGGCCATCGGGCCAACTAGGCCGGCCCAGCCGCCCCCTACTAACCCCCTCACCCCGTGACCTAACCCAACCCCCTCCCCAATGATTCCGCCGCCTGGATCGAGATCGTGCCCCGGCGCGCCCGGACCCCGCCGCCTCATCCCTGCGCCCTATCGCCGACGTCTCCCGGCTCCGTCGTCGCCTCCCCGTCTCCTTCCCACGCCGGACCTCCTCGACCTCCTCCCCGACGGCCTCCCCAAGCCACGCTGCACCCCGTCGCCGCTCGCCGTCTCTGGTGCCACCTCACCGACGCCGCCCCACCGCCTCTTCCTTGCCGGACCACATCGAGCCTCGCCGCCCTCTTCTCGTCAACGGGGGTGAGCTCCCCGTCGGCCCCCGTCTATCTCCCCCTCCGTGTGCTGCCCCCCCATGCCGTCCCGTCGCCGCGCCCGCCCCTGTGTGCCCGCGCCCCGTCACGGCTCCCGCACGCCCGCGTGTGCCTAGGGCGCGCCTCCCCCTCTGCGCCCGTCGCCTGCGCCGGCTCTCACCGTTGCTAGCGCCGCTCGTGGACCGCCTCTGCTAGTCCCCGCGGCTGTTGCCGCACCCGTCCCTTACAGCGCCGCCCCGCTCGCCTGCCACCTCACCTCCGCCCCGCCTGCCGCCTGCTGCTCCCGTCCGGCCTCGCCCGCCGACGCCCGGAGCTCCAGGCGCCGCTGCTGCCGCCCCGCCTCTGCTCCCTACGCCGCCGCCGGCCTCGCCTCGGCCGCGGCCGCCCCTCCACCTGCGTCGTGGGCTCGCCGGCGCCCCCTAATGTCGCGTGCACGCACGGGCGCCCGTCCCGTTAGCCCACTGCACCCGCGCGCCTGAGACCCACTAAGGCCCCCAGGGGCCTATGACAAGGGGGCCCCGCCCCAGAACTTTTCTTTAAAAGGAGTTAATAATAATAATAATTATAAAAATATTAACTAATTAATTAATTCTGATTAATTAACCTAATCACTTAGTTAACTAACTAATCATGATTAGTTAGTCTAGCTAATGACAAACAGGACCCACACGTCTGTTGACCCAGTCAACTGGCGGTTGACTGCTGACATCATGCTGACATCACGCTGACGTCATAATTACATTTTTCTAATTAATTGAATTCTAAAAATGGTATAAATCCTTAGAATTTAATATAAAATAATCCGTAGCTCGGATGAAAATACTTTGTACATGAAAGTTGCTCAGAACGACGAGACGAATCCGAATACGCAGCCCGTTCGTCCGCCACACATCCCTAGTATAGCAAACACGCAACTTTCCCCCTCCGGTTCATCTGTCCGAAAACGCGAAACATCGGAAATAGTTTCCCGAATGTTTCCCCCCTTCGCCGGTATCACCTACTACCGCGTTAGGGCACACCTAACACCTCTCATTGTCATGTCTTGCATCGTTTCGCTTTGTGATGCTATTTTTGCTTTATATTTACTGTTTCTTCCCCCTCTTCTCTCCGGTAGACCTCGAGACCGATGCCGATGCCCCTGTGATCGACTATGTCGACGGCGACCCCTCCTTGCCAGAGCAACCAGGCAAGCCCCCCTTTGATCATCCCGATATCGCCCATTCCATTCTCTCATGCTTGCATTAGATTTTGCTACTGTTATTGTTTGCTCCTATTTTGATGCATAGCCTGCTTTTGTATCTGCTGTTGTATCTTACCTGCTTATCCTAAACTGCTTAGTATAGGTTGGTTAGTGATACATCGGTGACCCCCACCTTGTCCCTGTTGCCCCTGCTTCATCATCGAAGATCAGGCCCCGACACCGCACAACACGTCCCTAGTTGTACGACTCTGCAGAGTTACCATCGAGTGCCGAGGGTGGAACCTCTTACATCACTCCTGATGAGATCTCCATAGTGTAGCTATACGGTCGAGGTCATCGACGGTGATTTCCTCCTTAACCACTTCCGTTACGACTCTGTCGTGCAACCCATCAAATGTGAACCTCGAGGGTGGATCCTCTTACGTTCACCTTGATGACAACAACGAGTGGAATTCACCGGGGGTGATTCCTCGGGTTTTCCCCTTGGTGCTAGACACACAATTACTATGGTTACTATGACTTTGCACTGAGCCATGTTACTAAAGACGGGTTGGCCCTGAGGGGTACCCGCGCGAGCTTAATAGCGAGTGATGTGGAGTCAAGTTGACCTGGAAGGTGCCCGCCAGATACTTACGAGGCGTGGCCGGGCATTCTTAGCCCTTGCCGCAAGTACTCGAGACAGGGCGACGGGGTCACATCGATCATGAGTCTCTGCTTGTTACCGCGCGGTCCTAATCCACTACGATTTGGATATTTGATCCAACGGGCCTCTGGCCTGATAGCACTAACCGTCACGTGGGCATAGTATGGGCGTTCTGCGTCGTATGCATCAGCCGAAGCTTAATAGACGTCAGCGACTGAGTGGCGCGCGCTGGGTTGGACTGCGTAAGCGCCTGCCTTGTTGAAGGAGGTAGCTAGGTCTGCTCACCAGCCGCGTTCGCAACGTGCAGGAGTTCCCAGGAAGATGGCCCATGACCCTTGGGGGCATAGGTTTAGTCCGGC
Source organism: Triticum aestivum (assembly GCF_018294505.1). NCBI lineage: Eukaryota > Viridiplantae > Streptophyta > Magnoliopsida > Poales > Poaceae > Triticum > Triticum aestivum. Next base: position 289,241,973 of record NC_057800.1, read on the forward strand.
GTGCTGGCCTCTCTATTAAGCCTAGGTCGGGTTGCGGCGTATTGTTTGGCCGAGGCCGGGCATGACCTAGGAAAGTGTGTCCGACCGGAGTTAATCGAGCGTGGTGGGTAAGTTGGTGCACCCCTGCAGGGAAGAAAACATCTATCGATAGCCTGTCCTACGGTAACAGACACTTGGAGTTGTATCCCGACCGATACAACTAGAACTGGATACTTGTGATGAGAACTGGATGGTGATGAGAATTGGATTGTGATGATAACTGGATAGTATGGCTCTAGGATTGCTTTCTCGCAGGGAATCGAGAAAGGATCTCTGGCCGAGGTTGATGACACCACTACTATACTTTATGCTACTCGACTCCCTCCTGTTGCTGCAAGATGGTGGTTTTCAGAAGATGCTAGTCTTCGATAGGACTAGGCCTTCTCTCTATTCTGGCATTTCTGCAGCCCAGTCCACATATACAGCCTTCCTTTGATAATGTTGCATATGTAGTGTAGATCCTTGCTTGCGAGTGCTTTGGATGAGTACTCACGGTTGCCTTGCTCCCCCCTTTCCCCCTTTCTTCATCTTTCCGGTTGATGCAACCAGATGTCGGAGCCCAGGAGCCAGATGCCACCATCGATGCCTACTACTACGTGTAGACCGCCGAGGACCAGGAGTAGTTAGGAGGCTCCCAGGTAGGAGGCCTTGCCTTTTCGATCGATGTTGCTTTTGTGCTAGTCTTGTTAAGGCAAACTTGTCTAACTTATGTCTATACTCAGATATTGTTGCTTCCGCTGACTCTGGTGTATTCGAGCTTATATATTCGAGCCCTCGAGGCCCCTGGCTTGTAATATAAAGCTTGTATTATTTTTATTTGTGTCTAGAGTTGTGTTGTGATATCTTCCCGTGAGTCCTTGATCTTGATCGTACACATTTGCGTGTATGATTAGTGTACGATTGAATCGAGGGCGTCACAAGTTGGTATCAGAGCCGACTGCCTATAGGAACCCCCTTCCACACTCCTTGGCCAAAGTCGAGTCTAGACATTACAAAAACTTTTACTTACATGTCTGTGCGGCTTACGGGCCCACGTCGCCATTGGGTGGTATTAGGATCTTTTACTCCTCGTCTATACTCTAGGACTCTGATCTCTCGTCTATTCGGGTTAAATTTTTTACTAACTCTGACATTAGGTTCTCGTACCCACTTCCTCCCGGAGAGCCTGACATTACCGATGATCCCTTGCTTTGGCAGAAGATTCTGCAGATACTCCTCGATGTTTCTCAAGACCCTGTGCCAACTACCTTGCAGTTCCTGACCACCAATAATCCCCCTGAATAACATCCTTGCCGCTTATACCTTCATCACTAGTTGCTCCTGTTATTACAAGATACCACTAGTGCTCTCCGTTGTTCCGAGAATCCTTTGTGCCTTCTACTTTGCATCTTCTTTTCGAACTGCGGATAATTCACTTAACGAGGGTTCGTTTCGTCCCCGGTTGTTCATATGCCGTCCAAAATACCTGAAAATGCTATCCGACCTTTCAAAATCCTGTACAGCCTATTGCTCTTGATTCTCCTTGCTTGCTTGCATTAGGATTAATTCCATATGTCTAGCAATATTCTTTAAAATTCTTTGTGATTGTCATTCTGTTCCTATGGATTTAGCGTGTGTGCAAATTCTCGCAGTCATCAATTAATCCTTGGAAATTTTCTTTCTGGCTCAGACATCCTTCCAAATATGAGCTGGGTCTTGCCCAATCTAGATTTTATCGGGTACACCTCTAAGTCTATTCAACTTAGTCATATTTTGATCAGAGCCTATGCCGTTGACCCTTCATTTTGAAATCATAATTCCTTTGTACCCAAGCATTGAATTATTCAGATGTTTCCATAAACCGATTCGTTTGCATCCCTTCTTCTTCTGGTTGAGTACCGATATTCACATCAGATCCTTTGCGGACCACCTGATCTTTTGGTGGATTACTATCCAGCAGCTCCTTCATATTTTAAATCATTGACGACTTTCTCGTGATACAAAATGCCTCTGGCGAATTGTATCATCTAATCCGTATCGCCAGCCCTTTTGTTTCAAGCGTGTACCCATCACTCCTGTTATTGTGTTGTATAGCTTCGTAAAAATGTCCCGTTGGGTTGAACCTATGCTTTTCCTAATTCGTGTGAACTCAAAAGTTATGCGAGTCATACTCTTCTGGTGCTTCACTAGATAAATCTTCAGCACTACAATTTCTTCGAAAACGAGGAGTGAATGAAAGGTTATGCATTGAAGAAGTGGGACTCAACCTTGAACTTTGTGTTCATGCCCATGGACCCGATGTGGCACATATCATGGAAGCTTCTTGTGATAATAATAATCCCCTTGTTATAAGTTCATCTGGTATCTATGTTTGGTCCTTTGCAACCGTGGTTCTATCCATGATTGTTCCCCTTTAATTCCATTTCTCGGACAAGTTAAAACACTTGTCTTCTACAGATCGATGCATCTCCGCAACCTCTATTTTGATCTTCCTTCGAGTATTACCCTCCGGAACCTCGAGAATAACAAAGAACTGTGTTGCTTCCTATGAGTCTTCATCTAGTATTGCTTCTCACTGATTTCAGATTTCCCCCGGGTTCTGAGTTATTCCACTCGAGAACACTGCTAAGTGAATTGATTACGCACCCTGATGCTATAACTGTAAGTAATTTTCGTTGCTTACAAGTTTAATAATCCTTCAAGTCATTCCTAGCCTGATAAGCTATATCATTATCGTGCTAAATTTTAACTGTGCTACCTGGTCCTTCCCAGAGCACAATTTTCGACGATGAGCTAAGCCTACGTCTCTCTTCCTTGTCATATCATTTCGCCTTGAACAACAAGCTTGGTTGCGGTATTGTGTCGTACACGTGGTTCCAGTAACCTTTCACTTCATCATTCTTTTGACTTGATGTCATCGCCGATTGATTATATCTTCATGAAAGCTCTCAACAATGTGTCGTGATCATCGTTAACATTCTGAGCTCTTATGGGGTATCAGTCGAATTCGTGGTGAGAAATACCATCCTTACCCCTCGATAATTTGTGTTATCATCGGCAACATTCTTGTCTCTCCACACCCAAAAAAAAACTTGTTCATATAAATTTTGGAAATACATCCTTTGTGACATGTCGATGGATTGCTGCTGAACCCGTCGACCACATTCTCATCTTTTTCCTGGTAAAATTGCATGAGATGTTCTAAAAATTCCCGATGGAACCTGGTGTTTCCAAAGTCTGACCTTTACCTGCTAACCATGTCGTTGCTACCCCGAAGCATGACTGTGGTATTCCGATCATCAAAAGGAACATTGGAGGCGCAATGCTAAATGTTTCTTGATCACTTATCCAAACACCGTTGTATGGGTAAATTCATGAATTTCCTCTGCCCTTTATCTAAATGGAAATCTACTTACTAAACTGTCATGGATATCATCCTCTGCGTGTCCTTGGGAAGTTTACCCTCCTGATATTTCTGTGTAAACACATTTTCCTTTCCATTGTTCTGATTAAATTAATAATCACCTTCTTCATTTCCATTATTTGATTAATCTTTCTTGTGATATATATATGATATAAGCAGTAATAAATCCCTGCTTATAAAACACCCCGATGTACAACCTTGTCAGTGAGACCCTGTTACTAATGTTGCTGACATTTCGGTATCGCCGGTGGACGAGAACTTTCCCTATTGGTCCACCTTGAATTAACGAGCAGGAAAATGGTTCTGTTCGTCCCACACCCTTGGTACCAAACTTTGTTGCCAACATAACTGACAAGCTATCCTCTGACCTGCCTTGCTATCATGACCGTGCAAATATTAGCGCCTTCCTGCTTCTAACCCACATGGTGGGCCCATAACCCACAGTTCCACAGGATCGAAACTTGACTCTCCTGTACAACCTTGATGCCGAAATATTCTTTACACTTGGCTTCATATCATGTCACAAGCCACCTTCCAAGAGATGATCTATTCCCGATGCTCTGAACCCCCTTTCTCACACTCTGTTCAAGTATCAATCGTTGTTCATTCAGTTGAAACTTCCTATTGTACCTTCATACTTTGCTCTCGGTTTATTATTAAGTTTCAACTCGACAGATACTTCTGCCTCATTCCCTGAATTGTTCACCAGATAATTAACCCTATAAGGGTCGGTTCTCCCAAAGTTACTCTTTACTTCCCCACTTAAATCTCGGGACAAGATTTCTTGTAGTGGAGGAGATTTGTAACACCCCTATTGTCATGCTACAGTAACCCCTGTTAATGGTGCCATGTCATCATGTTACTGTTGCTAATCCTCACTTGATCCAAATCACTTTTCATATTCAAACTCAAATTTAAAGTCAAAAATTCAAATTTGCCAAACCTGAAAACTAAAATGTTCAAAGTGTGGCAAATAATCCCCGGGTATTTATCATGTTGGAACCAACCTCTTTTGGATTTCGAAAGTGCCCCTGGAAATTAATTAGTGGTCCAACATCATATTAAATGACCTTTTCAATTTCCGAAAAATGCTTGAACAATTCCGTTGGCTCTAAAACTTTATGTGCAACACCAAAATTTGGTGCATGAATTATGTGCCAAGTTTCATTCTTAACAACATCCATTTTTTGTGCTCCAACTACTTGCAAAACAGAAGAGGAAAATAAGAAAAGGGATAAGACAAATAAGAAGAAGAAAAGCAAACCCCCCTCTCACTGGGCTTCGGCCCAGCTGGCCACCGGGCCAACCAGGCCGGCCCAGCCGCCCCCTACTAACCCCCTCACCCCGTGACCTAACCCAACCCCCTCCCCCACGATTCCCCCGCCTGGATCGGGATCGTGCGCCGGCGCGCCCGGACCCCGCCGCCTCATCCCTGCGCCCCATCGGCGGCGTCTCCCGTCTCAATCGTCACCTCCCCGTCTCCTCCCCACGCCGGACCTCCTCGACCTCCTCCCCGACGACCTCCCCAAGCCACGCTGCGCCCCGTCGCCGCTCACCATCTCTTGTGCCACCTCGCCGACGCCGCCCCACCGCCTCTTCCTCGCCGGACCGCACCGAGCCTCGCCGCCCTCTTCTCGTCAACGGGGGTGAGCTCCTCGTCGGCCCCCATCTGTCTCCCCTCCGTATGCTGCCCCCACGCCGTCCCGTCGTCGCGCCCGCCTCTGCGTGCTCGTGCCCCGTCGTAGTTCCCGCACGCACGCGCGCGCCCAGGGCGCGCCTCCCCCTCTGCGCCCGTCGCCTGCGCTGGCTCTCGCCGTTGCTAGCGACGCTCGTGGACCACCTTTGCTAGTCCCCGTGGCTGTCGCCGCGCCCGTCCCCTGCAGCGCCACCCCGCTCGCCTGCCGCCTCACCTCCGCCCCGCCTACCGCCTGCTGCTCCCGTCCAGCCTCACCCACCGACGCCCGCAGCTCCAGGCGCCGCTGCCGCCGCCCCGCCTCTGCTCCCTATGCCGCCGGCGGCCTCGCCGCGGCCGCCCGTCCACCTGCGTCGTGGGCTCGCCGGCGCCCCCTGATGCCGCGTGCATGCACGGGCGCCCGCGCCGTTAGCCCACTGCACCCGCGCGCCCGAGACCCGCTAAGGCCCCTAGGAGCCTATGACAAGGGGGCCCTGCCCCAGAACTTTTTTTAAAGGAGTTAAAAATAATAATTATTATAAAAATATTAATTAATTAACTTAATTAAGTCTGATTAATTAACCTAATCACTTAGTTAACTAACTAATCATGATTAGTTAGTCTAGCTAATGACAAACGGGACCCACACGTCTGTTGACCCAGTCAACAGGCGGTTGACTGCTGACATCATGCTGAAATCACGCTGATGTCATAATTACATTTTTTCTAATTAATTGAATTCTAAACATGGTATAAATCCTTAGAATTCAATATAAAATAATCCTTAGCTCGGATGAAAATACTTTGTACATGAAAGTTGCTCAGAACGACGAGACGAATCCGAATACGCAGCCCGTTCGTCCGCCACACATCCCTAGCATAGCAAACACGCAACTTTCCATCTCTGGTTCATCTGTCCGAAAACGCAAAACACCGGAAATACTTTCCCGGATGTTTCCCCCCTTCGCCGGTATCACCCACTACTGCGTTAGGGCACACCTAACACCGCTCATTGTCATGTCTTGCATCGTTATGCTTTGTGATGCTATGTTTGCTTTATATTTACTGTTTCTTCCCCCTCTTTTCTCCGGTAGACCTCGAGACCGATGTCGATGCCCCTGTGATCGACTACGTCAACGACGACCCCTCCTTGCCAGAGCAACCAGGCAAGCCCCCCTTTGATCATCCCGATATCACCCATTCCATTCTCTCATGCTTGCATTAGATTTTGCTACTGTTATTGTTTGCTCCTATTTTGATGCATAGCCTGCTTTTGTATCTGCTGTTGTACCTTACCTGCTTATCCTAAACTGCTTAGTATAGGTTGGTTAGTGATACATCAATGACCCCCACCTTGTCCCTGTTGCCCCTGCTTCATCATCGAAGACCAGGCCCCAACACCGCACATCACCCCCTAGTTGTACGACTCTGCAGAGTTACCATCGAGTGCCGAGGGTGGAACCTCTTACATCACTCCTGATGAGATCTCCGTAGTGTAGCTATACGGTCAAGGTCATCAAGGGTGATTTCCTCCTTAACCACTTCCGTTACGACTCTATCATGCAACCCATCAAATGTGAACCTCGAGGGTGGATCCTCTTACGTTCACCTTGATGACAACATCGAGTGGAATTCACCGGGGGTGATTCCTCGGGTTTTCCCCTTGGTATTAGACACACAATTACTATAGTTACTATGACTTTGCACTGAGCCATGTTACTAAAGACGGGTTGGCCCTGAGGGTACCCGCGCGAGCTTAATAGCGAGTGATGTGGAGTCAGGTTAACCTGGAAGGTGCCCACGAGATACTTACGAGGCGTGGCCGGGCATTCTTAGCCCTTGCCGCAAGTACTCGAGACGGGGCGACGGGGTCACATCGATCGTGAGCCTCTGCTTGTTACCGCACGTTCCTAATCCACTACGATTTGGATATTTAATCCGAGGGGCCTCTGGCCTGATAGCACTAACCATCACGTGGGCATAGTATGGGCGTTCTGCATCGTATGCATCAGCCAAAGCTTAATAGACATCAGCGACTGAGCGGCGCGCGCCGGGTTGGACTGCGTAAGCGCCTGCCTTGTTGAAGGAGGCAGCTAGATCTGCTCACCGGCCGCGTTCGCAACGTGCAGGAGTTCCCGGGGAGATGGCCCATGACCCCTGGGGGCATAGGTTTAGTCCGGCATGCTGGCCTCTCTATTAAGCCTAGGTCGGGTTGCGGCGTATTGTTTGGTCGAGGCCGGGCATGACCCAGGAAAGTGTGTCCGGCCGGAGTTAATCGAGCGTGGTGGGTAAGTTGGTGCACCCCGGTAGGGAAGAAAACATCTATCGATAGTCTGTCCTACGGTAATGGACACTTGGAGTTGTATCCCGACCGATACAACTAGAACTGGATACTTGTGATGAGAACTAGATGGCGATGAGAATTGGATTGTGATGATAACTGGATAGTATGGCTCTGGGATTGCTTTCTCGCAGGGAGTCGAGAAAGGATCTCTGACCGAGGTTGATGACACTACTACTACTTTACTTTATGCTACTCTACTCCCTCCTGTTGCTGCAAGATGGTGGTTTTCAGAAGATGCTAGTCTTCGATAGGACTAGGCCTTCTCTCTATTCTGGCATTTCTGCAGCCCAATCCACATATACAGCCTTCCTTTGATAATGTTGCATATGTAGTGTAGATCCTTGCTTGCGAGTACTTTGGATGAGTACTCACGGTTGCCTTGCTCCCCTTTTACCCCCTTTCTTCATCTTTCCGGTTGATGCAACTAGATGTCGGAGCCCAGGAGCCAGATGCCACCGTTGATGCCTACTACTACGTGGAGACCGCCGACGACCTGGAGTAGTTAGGAGGCTCCCAGGAAGGTGGCCTTGCCTTTTCGATCGATGTTTCTTTTGTGCTAGCCTTCTTAAGGAAAACTTGTCTAACTTATGTCTGTACTCAGATATTGTTGCTTCCGCTGACTCTGGTCTATTCGAGCTTATATATTCGAGCCCTCGAGGCCCCTGACTTGTAATATAAAGCTTGTATTATTTTTATTTGTGTCTAGAGTTGTGTTGTGATATCTTCCCATGAGTCCTTGATCGTGATCGTACACATTTGCGTGTATGATTTGAATCAAGGGCGTCACAGCTATCACAGTCGCCGGATGAATATTCGAGGTATTTCTGTGGACTCTGCTGAATCTCTGCAAATACTTGCGGAGAGTCTCTCCCTCTTTCTGTTGGAGAAGCTGCAAGTCGCTGGGCTGTCCTGGTTCTTGATGGCCGCCCGTGAAGGCGCCAATGAACTCATGGACAAGTCAACCCACAATGAAATGGAGTTCCCTGGCAGGTGCATCAGCCAAGACCTCACACTGGGCTTGAGTGCCAAAGGGAAGCAGTTGGCAAACACCTTCTCATCTCTTCCTCCGGCAGCTTGAACAGCGATGGTGTAGATGCTCAAGAACTCTTCCGGGTTCAGCCTCCCATCATACTTCTCTGGTATCTCTGGCTTGAACGTGCGAGCGGATGGCCAACGGACTTGCCGTAGCTGACGAGTAAAGGCAGGGCACACAACCTCGAAAGGCAGGCACCCGCTATCCTCGAGCGCAGGACCGTCGACGTCGGGGCCATCGCACCCATTGGTCCGACGGTGGTCATCGCAGCGTCGCTCAATGACGACACACATGCCTCCCCTCCGCCTGTCCTCCCGGGTTTGCCGTTGGTCTACACGTGCTCGAGGGTCGGAAGAGGCCATCGAGACGTCATCAGGTTCTTGATTCCGTAGCTCCCGCGCTGGTTGCCGGGGTGGGGACTGCACAGTGGTGGTCGCCCCTTTTGTACGACTAGCAGCACGAGCCATTATCGTTGCTTGGGGAGGCCGTGGCGGGCCAGCTCGCTGTGAGCCCCTAGCCTCGACGAAGCCAATCAGAATCTGAATGGTGGCTCTCCATTCACCCATCTGATTGGCCGTTGGCGGTAACCTCAATAGTAGCCTGGCTCGCGCCATGGCCTCCGTAGCAGTGCTTGGCATTGGTGATGATGATGTAGATCGTATCGTCGCCCGGCTTCTGACAGTGCTGGTGGCGATTGTGTCACGTCCTCGCTGTTGCGAGCCAGCCACTTGGATAGCAAGGTGATGCAGTGAATGCGCTTGAGGGCCAGTGGCTCCATTGGGCATAGTGGCTAGGTCAACCTGCTCCGGGGGAGGCACGCGCCTTGCGATCATGCCTGTGGCTGGGGTGGCCGGAGGGTGGCGATTCGCCCTAGACCGGGTGCCACCACTGTGGTTTTTTCCTTCGGCGAGGGGAAGATGTACAGATGAAATAACCCCTTCGTTCATACCTCGTGGAGCATGACCACTGGGGTGTTGCTGATGCTGCTTTCCTCCAGTGCCTCCTGCTCCTTCTTCGACCGTGGGGGAGGTGGTTGATGCGGCTTGAACTACGCCGGTATTTCCCTAAAGAGGAAGGGATGATGCAACACAACTACGGTAGGTATTTCCCTTAGCGGTGAGACCAAGGTTATCGAACCAGTACGAGAACCACGCAACACCACGTAAACGGCTCCTGCACAAAAATAACAAATACTTGCAACCCGACGTGTTAAAGGGGTTGTCAATCCCTTTCGGGTAACAGTGCCAGAAATTGTCAAGTAGACAGGATAAAAATTGTGATAGATTGAAAAATGAAAATAAAAGAAAATAAATTTCAGCAAGGTATTTTTGTATTTTTGGAATAATAGATCTAAAAATAAAAGCAAATAAAAATAGACCGCGAAGGCAAATATAATAAAGAAGAGACCCCGGGGCCGTTGATTTCACTAGTGGCTTCTCTCGAGAAAATAGCATACGGTGGGTAAACAAATTACTGTTGGGAAATTGGTAGAACTTCAAATAATCATGACGATATCCAGGCAATTATCATTATATAGGCATCACGTCCGAGATTAGTAAACCGACTCCTGCCTGCATCTACTACTATTACTCCACAAGTTGACCGCTATCCAGCATGCATCTAGTGTATTAAGTTCATTGAGAAATGGAGTAATGTAGTTAGAACGATGACATGATATAGACAAGATCTATTTATGTAGAAATACATCCCATCTTATTATCCTTAATAGCAACGATAAATACGTGTCGGTTCCCCTTCTGTCACTAGGATCAAGTACCGTAAGATCGAACCCATCACAAAGCACCTCTTCCCATGGCAAGAAAAATCGATCTAGTTGGCCTAAATAAACCAAAGATTCGAAGAAGAAATATGAGGCTATAAGTAATCATGCATATAAGAGATCAAAAGACTCAAATAACTTTCATGGATAAAAATATAGATATGATCATAAACTCAAAGTTCATCGGATCCCAACAAACACACCGCAAAAAGAGTTACACCAAATAGATCTCCAAGAGACCATTGTATTGAGAATCAAAAGAGAGAGAGGAAGCCATCTAGCTACTAACTACAGACTCGTAGGTCTACAATAACTACTCACGCATCATCGGAGAGGCCCTAATGAGGACGATGACCCCTCAGTTATGGTGTCTTGATTGGATGTGGCGGTTCTGGAACTTTCGGCCACTGGAATTGATTTTCGCGACTCCCCTAGGGTTTCTGGAATATTGGGGTATTTATAGAGCAAAGAGGTGGTGTGGGAGGCCACCGAGGTGGGCACAACCTACTTGGGCGTGCCTAGGCCCCCAGGCGCGCACTGGTGGGTTGTGCTCCCCTCAGAGCTCCCCTCGGGTACTTTCTTGGCCCATCTTGTGTCTTTTGGTCCAGAAAAAATCTCCAAAAAGTTTTGCTACGTTTGGACTCCGTTTGGTATTGATTTCCTGTGAAGTAAAAAACAAGGAGAAAACAACAACTGGCATTGGGCATTAGGTCAATAGGTTAGTCCCCAAAAATGATATAAAATTGCTATAAAATGATTGTAAAACATGCAAGAATGATAATATAACAACATGGAACAATAAAAAATTATAGATACGTTGGAGACGTATCAGTGGTGACAACGCCACCTGCATTGACCCCGCCCCCTGCAGCACCAACATCCTTGTGTGCCTCCGCGTTCCCTACAGCATTGGTGGCGTCGGTTGGCGGAGCCTTCGAGGTGGACGGATGGGCTGCAACACCGGGTTTCTTCTTAGGCGCCATCGTTGATGGAGCCATCGATGATGAAAATGGCGATGAAGATGACCCGCTGGTCACGCTTTCAGGTTCATGCAAGTGATCCCCTACCTGGCGCGCCAAATATGTCATGGGAAACCACGGCCACCTATGGGACCAAGAGCCCCTTTCTGGTTCGGCGGGGGGATGGCACATTGCACAAAGAGCGGAGGAGCGTGGAACAACACGGTAGAGATCACACAGGCAGTCTTTACCCAGGTTCGGGTCACTGTGAGGCGTAAAAGCCTACTCCTGCTTTGGTGGATTTATGGTGGACAAATGGTGGTAACCGCAACCCACTCGCCCGGCAGGGTTACCTCGGGCCGAAAACGGTTACGCGCGTATGAGTGTGCGAGGGGATGGATTAGCCCCCCTTTCCTAGGTTGCCTTGGGCCTCCTTTTATAGATAAAGGGGTCACCACAGTGGCAAATCAGTCATTATGCAATGATTAGATAGCAAACAGTACTATCATACCTAACTCTGCAGGCTGACAAAGCACATTAAATGTGCCGCTCAACGTGACATCATAGCTCGCCCGGCAGGCCCTGCCGGGCTGTTTTGCCAGCTTCATGCCTGCTTGCTTGACACGTCACAAGACGGGTGTCGCTTGGAGGTATTTTCTGCAGGAAGTAGCTACCATGTGGTGAATAGCAGCCACTTAGTCACTTCAGAGCTTGACACCACACGGATCGACGATGTGCGTCATGATGAGGTGGTGCGGTGGGGTGGTTCTGCCTTCGTAAGCCCCGGCAGGCCTGCTGGGACGACCTGAAGGCTTGCTTCCAGGGGTAACCCCATCGTTGCCAGGTTCGCCTGTCTGACAAGGGATGTTTTTCCCTTAGCAATATCTTGCTTCTCTAGCTAGTCTTGGTCCTCTTGTGTTGCACGCCGGTACTTTTGAAGAACTGATCCCTTGCGCTCCAATCTGACCTTGGTGCTGCGATCTTGTTCTCGTGCCTGTGCATAGTCTGGGCAACGGACCCAGGGTTTGTTGCACCAACATCGCACTAAAATATGGAGTTGTCATTATTTCTTGTCTGCAAAACATTCATAGCGTCCAGGTTTGTGGGAGCAGGTGGTTCACCTAGCGGTGCATCAAGGACATAAGCCTTCTATGCAGCAGTGAGGATAATCCCCAAATTATGGACCCAGTCCGTAGTTTCTTCCATCATCTTTCAAAACTTTTCTTTCTCTAGGAATGCATTAAAATCCAAGGGAGATACAACGAGAGCCATTGATCTACTACATAACTTGAGAAGATAATTTAGACTATGTTCATGATAATGGGTTCAGTTAATCATATTACTAATGAACTCCCGCTTAAATCAACATCCCCCAAGTTGTCTAAGTGTTGCATGATCATCACGTGAGATGGGGTAGTCATCAATGGTGAACATCACGTGAGATGGGGTAGTCATCAATGGTGAACATCTCCATGTTGATCATATCTGCTATATGACTCATGTTCGAACTTTCGATCCTTCGTGTTCCGAGGCCATGTCTGTACATGCTAGGCTCATCAAATTTAACCCAAGTATTCTGCATGTGTACAACTAGCTTACACCCATTGTAGGCGAACATGGAGTCTATCACATCCGATCATCACGAGGTGCTTCAAAACGATGAACTTCCGCAATGGTGCATACTTAGGGAGAACACACTTTATCTTCAATTAAGTGAAGGATCATCTTATAATGCTACCATCATCCTAAGGAAAATAAGATGCATAAAATGATAAACATCACATGCAATCAATATATGTGACATGATATGGTCATTATCATCTTGTGCTTTTGATCTCCATCTCCGAAGCACCTGGCATGATCTCCATCGTCATCGGCATGACACCATGATCTCCATCATCGTGCCGTCATGTGGTTGTCTCCACCAACTATTGCTTCTATGACTATTTCTAACTCATAAAGATAAAGTAAAGCAATTACATGGCGTTTAATGATCAACACACATGTCATACAATAAATTAAAGACGAACCTATGGCTCCTGCCGATTTCCATACTCATCGACATGCAAGTCGTGAACCTATTACAAAACATAATCATCTCATACATCAACATATATCACATCATGTTTTGGCCATACCACATCACACCATGCCCCTCAAAAACAAGTTAGACGTCCTCTACTTTGTTGTTGCAATTTTTACATTGCTGCTAGGGCAAACTATAAGAATCGTCCTTATCTATGCAAAACCACAATGATGATATACAATTTGCCTTTTAACCTTCTACAAGGGCTGCCTTTGTCAAATCAGATTCAACTAAAGTAGGAGAGACAGACACCAACCAACCACTTTTATGCAATACTAGTTTCATGTCAAATAGTGGAACTGATCTCATGTGTGAGGACATGTAAGGTTGGTCTGAGCCGCTTCATCCCACAATACCGCTGAATCCAAATAAGGCAAAGTAAGTATGCAATTTGAACATCAACACCCACAACTTTATCGTGTTCTACTCGTGCATATACATCCACACATAGACCTAGATCATGATGCCACTAATGGGGAATGTTGCATGAAAATCAAAAAAATTCCTATGGAACACCCAAGATCTAATCTAGGAGATGTATAGCCATGAGAGGGAGTGTGTCCACATATCCTTGTAGACCAAAAGCGTTAGCGCCATAATGGGAGGTTGATGCAGTCGTACTCTTCACGATCCAATCACGATTCAATCCGATCTAGTGTCGAACGGACGACACCTCCGAGTTTAGCACATGTATGGCTTGGGAGTGTCCATTCTTTCTTGATCCAGCAAGTGAGGGAGAGGAGGTAGATGAGATCTAAACCAACACGATGGCGTGGTAGTGGTGGTGGCAGCAGAATTCTGGCAGGGCTTTGCCAAGCGCCGACGGAACATGGAGGAGGAGTAACGGGAGGGAGATGGGGAAACGGTGGAAGCATTGGCTACACACTATGCCTCCCCACTATATATAGGGGTGAGGGAGGGGATTTCTATCCCTAGCCCCCCTTCCAAGGAAGGGGGTGGCGGCCAAGGGGGCGGAGTGCCCTCGAAGCCAAGTGGAGGGCCCTCCCCTTTATGGTTTCCCCTCCCCGGGCGCATGTGCCTTGTAGGGGCTGGTGCATCTAGCCCAATAATGCCAGGGCACCCCCTACAGCCCATGCTGACATAAGGGATGTGGTGGAACCCTTTACGGACTTCCGGACCCCTCCGAAATCATCCGGAACCTTCTAGAAGCTTCTCAATATAATACTAGAAAAGATCAAATTTTTTTCGGAACTCCGATAACAACTTTCCATATATGAATCTTTACCTCCGAACTATTATGGAGCTCCTCATGACATTCCGGATCTCATCCAAGACTCTGACCTTCGGACTTTCTGCTATTAATATCTCAATACTACCCTAGCGCAACAGAACGTTAAGCGTGCGACTCTACGGGTTCGAGAATCATGTAGACATGACCGGGACTCCTTTCCGGTCAATAACCAATAGCGGGACCTAGATGCCTGATGAGGACATTAGTACCGTTGTTACACCCACAACCCCTACTGCTACATATACTGGACCAATTATTAGAGCTCGTGCACGCCAATTAAATTATCATGTACTTTCGTTTCATAGTAATGATTCTAATGTTCATGAGAATATGCTGCTGCCTAAATTGGTACATTTGTTTTTCTTACAAATGAAGGGCCTGGCATGGATAAGAGGGATGAACATTGGAGCAAGAGCAAGCATGGAGAGGATGGCATGCACAAGGGGAACAAGAACGTAGTTACAAGTGATGCTTTTAGGACTTTGAAGCCACCATAATGAGTGCATGAAGCCTTGGATGAAGTATACAAGGTGCCACTTCATAAATTTCATGCAGAGGCTATTCTAGGTGCTGCATCACCTTATTATCGGGCCAGGCCCATGTAATTTTGAAATACTTAAGTACATGCTATTTTTAGAGTCCATATGCATGGGGAAACAAGAGTTAGGGTTGGTTTCGGACCCCTCTTCCAAGGGCCACAAAATCCCCCCTCTTCCTCCATATATACAACCCTTAGGGCATCGTTTAGACTTTGAGTTTTGTTTAGATTAAAAGTTCGCCATAGCTGCAAATTTGCTTACTTCGTTTGTGTTCAACGACCAGACAAATGTGTCACAGAACCCCACCTTCATTAATAAAGCTTTCCTCTTATATTCGCAATATCCAGATTGCAATATCAGTTTCTTGCTTGTTCTTTGTTTGCTCGCAGGAAACAAACCCTCGTGGTTAGGTTGATCGTGCTCCGGCATGGTCAATAACCCTTCGGAAGTTGGTTTAGCGATTGCTAAGGCGCGATGTCTCGCACGCGTAGTCGGATTGTCAAGGTCGGCTCCCACAGAAAACGATAGCCACCATCTTGTCGAAACATCGGGACACCTTCGCCTCTATCAAGCGGTATCGGATTTTCAGGTTGCTGGGTGAGATTTTATAGTTTTTCGTAGTGTAGATCGAGTTTGTTCTTCATACCAATAGTCCACGAAAAAGCCAAAAAAATAGGGTTAGTTCATCCTATCCGAACCAATCTGAGCCTTTGCATATTCTTTTTAGAGTTTTTGCTTTGTTGAATTTGCGGTTGCATCGTTGTGTCGAGTTGCTGGTCTTAGCGTCTAGTCCTTTAGAGTTTCGAGTTCTGTTCACAGTTTATCACGCCGCCGCCGCACCACCTTCATCACTGCCATATACCACCACCCCACCGTATACATCGTTGCTGCCATATTCCACCACCCCACGATATACATTGCCGCTGCCATATTCCACCACCCCACCATATACATCACCGCTGCCATATACCACCACCCCACCATATACATCGCCGCTACCATATAGAACCACCAATCTGAGTCCACATATACCACCACCATATATCACCATCGCGCCAATTAGAGTCCACCTCCAACACAGATTCACCACCAGTCCGTGCTCTAATGCCCATCATATACCATCATCACCATTCCGAGTTCCACCAGATTCATCTCCGCCATTAGTCCTAGTCCGAGTCCAGTATTTGTTCCTTTATTTTTGAGTTCCAGATCACGTGATACTACGAGTCGTGACCAAGTCGGACTCCCCAACTTTCGGGTCACCCGTAGAAGAAAAATAGTTCTAGTTAAAAAAACTAAGTCTGGAAAATTCGGGCTAGGCAGTTTTTAGGTCATTTGTAGACTTCTTCGAAAAAAATTTGTTGCGGAGCAAAAAAAAAGAGGACAAAAAATGCAAAAAAGTGAAAAAAAAAGAAAAAAAACCAGAGTGTGCTCCTCCCTTGTTTACGTGTAGCGCCGTGATTTTGTTAGTGTTCTAGGCTCGCGTCTCTAGTATGGTCTAGCCTAGGACCAGCACAGTACCGTCGTTGAGCGTTTCTTCAACTCTACATCTCTGAATTGATTATTGCTGACCTTTTTTGCTACCATATTATAAGCCTTCCCAGTTCCACATATATCCAAGCTTTGAGAGTTTTGACCACAACGGTTGCCGATCACCACCTGCTGCTGGGTAAGAACTGGTAAGAATTTGAGATTTGCTTGACGGATTTGTGACACCACACCACCACCATTTTCTAGTAGTCTGTAGGATCATATTCTTGTGTGTTTCTATTGCTGCTAACCATGGCAGGACCACAAGCCGACTAGATTGACTGGGAGAACATGAGGAACAAGGAGTTACATGATAAATTTCAGCAAATTATGAGTGGCCAGGTGGGGGATGTGCTAAACAGATTTGAAGAGGCCATGCAGAAGATAGATGGCATCGAGAAGTCATTTGAGACAAAGCTGGATAACAAGTTTAATGAATTGCTCACGCGTCTTCCCCAACCACCACCGGCTGCACCTGTCGCACCTCTGAAACAACAACAACAACACCCCCTTCCGAATCAGTTCGGACGAGCAAAGCGTGTCCCTATTGAGGATGGCCAAACTTCTGGTGCTGCTGTACCTACTGTTGATGCTTCTTTGGCTCCTGCTACTACTGCTGCTGGTGCCAAGGAGGATGACGATTATGCGGGCGATTACGAGGACGAGGTTGATCAAAATCAAAACTACGTGCAACCACCAGCACCAGGCCGCCCACATGCATATAATCGCAATGGTAGGGCTGCACTACCAGCTTAGGTACGAGATGATGACCATCTTCCTAAACTGAAATTGAATATTCCACCATTTGAGGGTAGATATGTTCCTGATATATATCTTACTTGGGAGTTAGAAACAGGACAACGTTTACATGTTTACAATATCCCGAGGAGAGACGTGTTGCTGCTGTTGTTTATGCTTTCACTAGTTTTGCATGTGTATGGTGGTCTGAACATTGTAGGTTATGTCCTATTCCAGCTACTTGGGCTGCTTTGAAAACTGCTATGTGTACTCGTTGGGTTCCACCTTATTATCAACGTGAATTATTTCAAAAATTGCAGCATTTAAGACAAGGAAAAAATTCTGTAGAAGAATATTATCAGGAATTACAAACTGACATGATTCGATGTGGTATTGTTGAGAATAATGAAGCTATGCTTGCATGTTTTATGGGTGTATTAAATAAAGAGATTTAGACCATTCTAGAGTATATGGAGTATAATAATGTCACTCGTTTATTCCATCTTGCTTGCAAAGCTGAACATTAAGTGCAGGATCAACATGCAGTGACGCGAACTAACTTTTCTACAGGTCGACCTTCATCATGGACACCGCATGCATCGTCTACTTCCACTGCACTAGCACCTCCATCAGCGGCCACCTCCAGCTGTGATACAAGAAAGCACACACAACCACCACTATCTGCCAAGAGCAAACCTGCCGGGCCTGCAAAGAGCTCTTCTTCTTCCATGGCATCAACAGGGCACACAAGTGATATTATTTGTTGTCGTTGTAAGGGAAGAGGACATTTTGCGAGAGAATGCAAATCTCAGCGTGTGATGATTGCTACTGAGGATGGTGGGTATGAGTCCGCTAGTGACTATGATGAGGAGACTTTGGCTCTTATTACACGTGAAGAACACAGTGGAGATGATTATGAACATGAGACGCAATACATGGCTCCTGAAGATGCTGACCGGTATGAATGTTTAGTTTCTCAACGTGTTTTGAGTGTGCAGGTCACACAAGCTGAGCAAAATTAGATGCATAATTTGTTCCATACAAAGGGAGTTGTGAAGGAATGTTCTGTTCGCATCATCATAGATGGAGGGAGCTGCAACAACTTGGCTAGCATGGAGATGGTGGAGAAGCTATCTCTCACCACAATACCACATCCACATCCTTATTATATCCAATGGTTCAATAATAGCGGCAAGGTTAAGGTAACACGTACTGTTCGTGTGCATTTTAGTATCTCTACATATGCTGATTATGTTGATTGTGATGTGGTACCCATGCAAGCATGTTCCATATTACTTGGTAGACCATGGAAATTTTATAAAAAATATGTACACCATGGTAGAAACAATTAGTATACTCTTGTTCATAAGGATAAACATATTACTTTGCTTCCTATGACTCCTGATTCCATTTTGAAAGATGATATTAATAGAGCTAATAAAGCTAAACAGGAGCAAAACAAGAGTGAAAATCAGATTGTGGAAAAAGAATTTGAGAAACAGATGAAGCCTAATAATAAGCCATCTAGTGTTGCTTCTCAAATTAAATTGAAAAGTGCATGTTTACTTGCCACCAAATCTGATATTGATGATCTAGATTTCAACAAATCTGTTTGCTATGCTTTTGTGTGCAAAGAGGCATTATTTTCATTCGAGGATGTGCCTTCCTCTTTGCCTCCTGCTGTTACTAACATGTTGCAGGAGTTCGCTAACATCTTTGCACAAGACGTGCCACCAGGATTACCACCTATTCGAGGGATTGAGCACCATACCGTACCAATCAAGAGGAGACGAAGGAGATTATGCGTTAAGTACAGGAGTTGCTCGACAAAGGTTATATACGCGAATCCCTTAGTCCTTGTGCTGTTACTATCATTTTAGTGCCGAAAAGGATGGTACGTCGCGGATGTGCGTTGATTGTAGAGGCATTAATAATATTACTATTCGTTATCGTCATCCTATTCCTAGGCTAGATGATATGCTTGATGAATTAAGTGTCTCTACAATATTCTCTAAAGTTGATTTGTGTAGTGGATACCATCAAATTCATATGAAATTGGGAGATGAATGGAAAACAACATTTAAAACTAAGTTTAGATTATATGAGTGGTTAGTCATGCCTTTTGGGTTAACTAATGCACCTAGTACTTTCATGAGATTAATGAATGAAGTTTTATGTGCTTTCATTGGACGATTTGTGGTAGTCTATTTTGATCATATACTGATTATAGCAAATCTTTGGAGGAACATTTGGAACATTTATGTGATGTTTTTATTGCTCTACGTGATGCACGTTTGTTTGGTAACCTTGGGAAGTGCACCTTTTGCATCGACCGAGTATCTTTTCTTGGCTATGTTGTTACTCCATAGGGAATTGAAGTTGATAAAGCCAGGATTGAAGCTATTGAGAGTTAGCTGCAGCCCAAAACGGTCACACAAGTGAGGAGTTTCCTTGGCCTCGCTGGTTTCTATAGGTGTTTTGTGAGAGATTTCAGCACCATTGCTGCACCTCTCAACGAGCTTACAAAGAAGGATGTGCCTTTTGTTTGGGGTACCGCATAGGAAGAAGCCTTCACGGTATTGAAAGATAAGTTGACACATGCTCCTTTACTCCAACTTCTTGATTTTAATAAGACTTTTGAGCTTGAATGTGATGCTAGTGGAGTTGGATTAGGGGGTGTGTTATTACAAGATGGCAAACATGTTGCATTTTTTTCTGAAAAATTGAGTGGGCCTAGTCTGAATTATTCTACTTATGATAAAGAATTATATGCTCTTGTTCAGACTTTAGAGACATGGAAACATTATTTGCCAAAAGAATTTGTTATACATTTTGATCATGAATCCTTTAAACATATTAAAAGTCAAGCTAAACTGAATCATACACATGCTTAATGGGTTGAATTCATTGAGACTTTCCCTTATGTCATTAAACACAAGAAGGGTAAAGAAAATGTTATTGCTAATGCATTGTCTCATCGCTATACTATGCTTTCACAACTTGACTTCAAAATATTTGGTTTGGAGACCATAAAAGATCAATATGTGCATGATGCTGATTTTAAAGATGTAATGCAGAATTGTAAATAAGGAAGAACATGGAACAAGTTCATTGTTAATGATGGATTTGTGTTCCGTGCTAACAAGCTATGCATTCCAGCTAGCTCCGTTCGTCTTTTGTTGCTGCAGGAGGTGCATGGAGGAGGATTAATGGGACACTTTGGCATGAAGAAGATGGAGGACGTACTTGCTAAACATTTCTTTTGGCCAAAGATGAGATGGGATGTTGAGTGTTTTGTTGCTCGCTGCACTACATGTCAAAAAGCTAAGTCACGGCTCAATCCTCATGGTTTATATATGCCTTTGCCTGTACCTAGTGTTCCTTGGGAGGATATATTATGGACTTTGTTTTAGGTTTACCTCAAACAAATAAGGGGAGGGATCGCATATTTGTTGTCGTGGATAGATTCTCAAAAATGGCACACTTCATACCATGTCATAAAAGCGATGATGTTGTTAATGTTTCTGATTTGTTCTTTCATGAAATTATTTGCTCGCGTGGTGTGCTAAATACTATTGTTTCAGATCGTGATACTAAATTTCTTAGCCACTTTTGGAGATGTTTATGGGCTAAGTTGGGGACTAAACTGCTTTTTAGTACTACTTGTCACCCCCAAACGGATGGACAAACTGAAGTAGTCAATAGAACATTGTCTACTATCCTTAGGGGTGTTTTGAAGAATAATAAGAAAATGTGGGAAGAATGCTTGCCTCATATTGAATTTGCTTATAATAGTTCATTGCATTATACTACTAAGATATGCCCTTTTGAAATTATGTATGGTTTTCTACCTCGTGCACCTATTGATTTGTTGCCTCTTCCATCTTCGGAGAAGGTTAATTTTGATGCTGAACAACGTGCCGAATTGTTCTTAAAAGTGCATGAGTTAACTAAGAAAACATTGAGCGTATGAATGCTAAATATAAACTTGCTGGAGATAAGGTGTAACATCCCAATTTTCAATTTGGATGTTATACCTAGGTCATCATATGCATATCATATTTTATTTGCATTTTGGTTGTGATCCTAGAAATCTTAAGCAGCTCAAGGACCCAAGGAGAGAGTTGGGGATTTCATAAATTTTCATATTTGAATTTTATCAAATTTGAAAAGGGATCATTTTGATTTTAATATTTTCTCTCCAATTATTTCCCATATTAAAAATAAAAGAGAGAACATAATATGACTTCTTCAAAAGGAAGGAATATTGGAGAAGAAAATTTAAAATCAAATTAAAAATTTTATATGGATTTTATTTGCTATTTTATTTGAAATTAAAAAATATGCATTTTTGAAAATTGCATTTTTAGGCCAAAAAATTGTTCACCTTGTTCTAAATAATAGGTTAGACGGTGGAAATTGTTTCTGACATTTTTATATTTTTTTATATTTTATTAGGATTTTTATTCGGGTGGAATTTCTATTTTTTTAGAAAAAAAATCGGACCGACCGGGCCTAAACCCACCCGGCCCATCCAAGCCACCGTCGCCTTGCTGCGTGCGGGAGCCGGACTCTCGCCGGAGTCCGGGTCGGCCTCGCCTCCGCGCCCCCTCGCGCAAGCCGAGGACCCCCTTGGGGCCTCTTTAAAAGTCGCCACCCTGCCACCTCCTCTTCCACCTTGCCCCGCTGCAGCCACCGCTGCCCGTAGTCGCCTCGCCGCCGCCGAGCCGCTTGTGCCGCCGCCTGCCGCTGCTGCCCGCCGTCGCTCGCCACCGCTGCGTGCCGCCGCCGCACGCCGCTTACGCCGCCGCCCGCTGAAGCCGCCCCGGCTGCGCCGTTCGCCGGAGCCGCCGTTGACCGCCACCACCCGCCGATTTTAGGTATAAAACCTAGATCCGTTTTTTAGGTTTTGTCGGTTTTCTTTCAGTTCAATAGCTTAGATCGGTTTTTTTCGAGTTTGCTAATTAGCAAGCGTTCACTCGAACGTCACTGTTAGCGAACGTATTCGCTCGTTTGTCCCTGATAGTGAACGTTCGTTCGATAGGTTTTTCTTTTTATTTTATTTCGGCCAGGGACATGTCCGCGATTATTTTTGTCACAGATCAGTCCCTGAACTTCAAACCCTCGCAACTTTCTGCTCGCTTGTCCAAATCCAGTGAAACCAACGCCAAAATCTTTGTCTTGTTCCCCTCTTTCCAGATAACCAACTTGAACATGGTTTTGACAATTTAAAATTTGGTTGCAAGCAGATTTAATTTAGAACTTCTTTTGATCGTAGTTTGAGTTTCGTAGCTCCAATTTGGTTCTTTCTTTTTGCAAATCGAAGCTCTACAGTTGAACTTTTAGTTTGGATCTTTTCTCTTGAGTTTTAACCTTGAATCTTATGCTTGATTGCTTATGTATGATGTTGTTTGTACACGATAGAGTTTCCGGAGTGCGAAGCGTGCTACTACGAGTCACTAGGGTTTTCAGATCGTCAGCAAGGCAAGTAACACTTTGATCATATCCCTTATTACCCAGTTTTTATGCATTAGTATCAATCCTCAAACATTGCATGAGTAGGATCTGTTTAACATGTGGGTTTCAGGAAGTAGTTGTTGAGGTAGTACCTATTGCCTTTTATTCAAACCATGGGAGTTACTACGTTACGCTTATTATAATTTGCTACGCTATGGTCGTAGACGTGGCTTGGTTTGAGTGATTCATGACAGTTGTGAGTATTGTTATGAACTAAGGGTTTTACTTAAGGTGGCTACTTTAACACACATCTGGGTGGATTGGTTTGTGGGCACCTGGGGAAATCCAGTGATGTCCAAAGGAGAATCCCGGGGTATCCGTGTGATTTTTCCTATGGTTCGCCACCTAGGCTCAAAGGGATCATTATGTTATACATGCTGTAAACTTCCGTGTGCAGCCACAAGCCATTATGGGCTTTGGCATAGTTGAGTAATTTGTGGGAATCCTTTCCATGATGGGCTAGCAGATGTAGGAGATTGTAGGTGTATCGGCCTATCTATCGGTTCAAGGGACCTCTTCGGAAAGGCTGTGTCTCGGTCATCCGTTTCTCAAACATCATGCAGTGCGAGAAATACAACGGAGGAGATCGAGTCTTGTGAGAAAAAGTGTGCAAACCTCTGCGGAGTGTATAAACTAATCATGATTAGCCATGTCCCTGGTTATGGACATCTTGAGTATCTGGTGCTTGAATTACTATGTTGATCTCATCACTTTACTTAATTAATTTGTCAGGTTATTAATTATTAATTTTGGGATTGAGATGGGGTCACCATTATCAATGTTTTCAACAAAATTTGTAGTTAAATAAAATATATTCCTTTGTTTTAGGGAAAAACTAGCTTCCTGCAAAAATAACCATAGAGCCTCCACGAGCCAAATTTCCATATAGTTATAGCTGTTGCATGTTCTTTGCTCTATAGTGTTATTTTGCCAGCATATTCCATGCGCTGACCTAGACAGGCTGCAACATATTATGTTGTAGAGTTTTCAGACGAAGAGTAAGGCGCACTAGGTCATTGTCATGCACTTACCTATGCCGTTGGAGTTGATGGACTCATTCACCTTCGAAGCTTCCGTTGTTATCTTCATTAGATGGCCTTCATCCATATTATTGTAATAAGTTCTCTCTTTGAGACATTCGATGTGATAAGTGTGTGATTGAACTCTGTTATAAATCCTCAAGTACTGTGTGTGTCAACATTACCGATCCAGGGATGACACTTATACATAGAGATTTGACCGCCTGAGGTCAGATCGCTACAAGATGGTATCAGAGCCAGGTTGACTGTGGGACGCGACCACTAAGATGAACCATAGGACACTCTTCTCTACTCATTCCTGACTCTTCTTCACTTTCTACTCTATAGATGGCGGACCCAAGGAACAAGTTTTCTCAACTGTATGAAGACACCCCTTTTGGATGACACTTGAAGGAAGCCACTAGATACCTGAACATCGGAATACCGAGCTTCATCGGGACCTACACCGCCACTCTACCTAAAGAAGAGCGCTGGACAATTCGAGTACATGTTCCAGGAAGGACTTTTACACCAGTTACTGAGCCCTGATACGTCTCCATCGTATCTACTTTTCCAAACACTTTTGACCTTGTTTTGGACTCTAACTTGCATGATTTGAATGGAACTAACCTGGACTGATGCTGTTTTCAGCAAAATTGCCATGGTGTTATTTTTGTGCAGAAACAAAAGTTCTCGGAATGACCTAAAACTTCACGGAGAATATTTTTGGAATATATAAAAATACTGGCAAAAGCATCAATGTCAAGGGGCCCGCACCCTGTCCACGAGGGTGGGGGGCGTGCCCCCTATCTCATGGGCCCCCTAGGCTCCACTGACCTCAACTCCAACTCTATATATTCACCTCCGGGGAGAAAAAAATCAGAGAGAAGGATTCATCGCGTTTTACGATACAGAGCCACCGCCAAGCCCTAATCTTTCTCGGGGGGGCTGATCTGGAGACCGTCCGGGGCTTCGGAGAAGGGAATCCTTCGTCATCATCATCATCAACCTTCCTCCATCACCAATTTCATGGTGCTCACCGCCGTGCATGAGTAATTCCATCGTAGGCTTGCTGGACGGTGATGGGTTGGATGAGATTTATCATGTAATCGAGTTAGTTTCTTTAGGGTTTGATCCCTAGTATCCATTATGTTCTGAGATTGATGTTGCTATGACTTTGCTATGCTTAATGCTTGTCACTAGGGCCCGAGTGCCATGATTTCAGATCTGAACCTATTATGTTTTCATGAATATATGTGAGTTCTTGATCCTATTTTGCAAGTCAATAGTCACCTACTATGTGTTATGATCTGGTAACCCTGAAGTGACAATAATCGGGACCACTCCCGGTGATGACCGTAGTTTGAGGAGTTCATGTATTCACTAAGTGTTAATGCTTTGTTCCGATACTCTATTAAAAGGATGCCTTAATATCCCTTAGTTTCCAATAGGACCCCGCTGCCACGGGAGGGTAGGACAAAAGATGTCATGCAAGTTCTTTTCCATAAGCACGTATGACTATATTCAGAATACATGCCTACATTACATTGATGAACAGGAGCTAGTTCTGTGTCACCCTATGTTATAACTGTTGCATGAGGAATCGCATCCGACATAATTATCCATCACTGATCCATTGCCTACGAGCTTTTCACATAATTATCTTTGCTTGTTTACTTTTCCGTTGCCACTATTACAATCACTACAAAACCAATACTATTACTTTTGCCACTGCTACCGTCACTTCCATATTACTTTGCTACTAATACTTTGCTGCAGATATTAAGTCTTTCAGGTGCGGTTGAATTGACAACTCAACTGTTAATACTTGAGAATATTCTTTGGCCCCCCATATGTCGAATCAATAAATTTGGGTTGAATACTCTACCCTCGAAAACTGTTGCGATCCCCTTTGTGGGTTATCAAGACTATTTTATGGCGCCGTTGCGGGGGAGCATAGCTCTATTCTTTGAGTCACTTGGGATTTATATCTATTGATCACCATGAAGAACTTAAAAGATGAAAGAACCAAGATTTATCTCTCAACTACGAGGGGAGGTAAGGAACTGCCATCTAGCTCTGCACTTGATTCACCTTCTGTTATGAGTAAACTTGCGACGCCTACACCTGCTATTCATTCTGATATGTCACATGTTATCAATGATGCCACTTCTGCTTTGCATGATGCTTATGATGAGACTACTTCTATACTTGATAATACTGTGCCACTAGGTGAATTTCTTGATGAACAACTTGCTAGTGTTAGAGAGAATGAAATTATTGAAACTGATAATATTGATGAGAGTGATGATGAAGATTCTCCCCCTAGATATGAATTGCCTGTTGTGCCTGAAGGTTATGTTATGGATGAAGAAACTGCTAGAGACTTTTTAGTTTGCAATGATAGATATGATATTAAGAAACTGTTAGGTAAGCTGAAAGAAAAATCCTTGAATGCTAGAATGAAACATGACCCTGCTTTTGCTACTTCACCTATCTGTATTTCCGATAAGGATTATGATTTCTCCGTCGATCCTGAGTTAATTACTTTGGTTGAATCTGATCCTTTTTATGGCTATGAATCTGAAATTGTTGTGGCACATCTTAATAGATTAAATGATATAGCTACACTGTTCACTAATGATAAGAAAACTCACTATTACTTTATCCTTAAGTTGTTTCTGTTCTCATTAAAGGGTGATGCTAAACATGGTTTAATTCTCTTGATCCTGGTTGTGTGCGTAGTTCCCAGGATATGATTTATTACTTCTCCGCTAAATATTTCCCCGCTCATAAGAAACAAGCTACCTTAAGGGAAATATATAATTTTGTGCAAATTGAAGAAGAGAGTCTCCCACAAGCTTGGGGGAGGCTTGTCCGATTACTTAATGCTTTGCCTAATCATCCTCTCAAGAAAAATGAAATACTTGATATCTTTTATAGTGGACTAACTGATGTTTCCAGAGACCACTTGGATAGTTGTTCTGGTTGTGTTTTCAGGGAAAGAACTGTTGATCAAGCTAAATTGCAATTGAATAATATGTTGAGTAATGAAAATGATTGGACACTTCCTGAACCAACTCCTAAGCCAACTATGAAGAAAAGGGGTATTCTATTTCTCAGTCCTGAAGATATGCAAGAGGCAAAGAAATCTATGAAATAAAAAGGTATTAAAGCTAAAGATGTTAAGAATTTACCACCTATTGAAGAAATACATGGTCTTGATAACCCGACACTGGTAGTAAAGGTAAATTCTCTCTATAGATTTTATGAAGGTGATATTCCTCGTTATAAGTCTGCTAGCCAATGCTTGTATGAGTTTGATGATTTTACTGTTAAACAAGAATATTTCAATGCTTATGTTGGTAGACAATTGAAACGTAATGCTTATATGATTGAACACTTGAGTGATTATATATCTAGAGTTAAAGGTGAACTTAAACTTATTAGTAAACATGCTTCTATGGTTACCACTCAAGTAGAACAAGTACTTAAAGCTTAGAATGATTTGCTCAATGAATTAAATAATAATAAAAATGATAATGCTGTTAGAGTTGTGACTAGAGGGGGTAAAATGACTCCGGAACCTTTGTATCCTGAGGGTCACCGTAAGAGAATTGAGCAAGATTCTCAGAGAACTAATGTTGATGCACCTAGTTCTTCTAAGAAGAAGAAAAAGAAAAACGATAGGACTTTGCATGCTTCTAGTGAACCTGTTGTTGACACACCTGAGAATCCCAATGATATTTCTATTCCTGATGCTGAAACACAATCTGGTAATGAACATGAACCTAGCGATAATATTAATGATGATGTTCATGTTGATGCTCAACCTAGCAAGAACAATGATGTAGAGATTGAACCTGTTGATCATCTTGATAACCCACAACCAAAGAATCAACATTATGATAAGAGAGACTTCATTTCTAGGAAGCACGGTAAAGAAAGAGAACCATGGGTTCAGAAACCCATGCCTTTTCCTCCTAAACCATCCAAGAAAAAGGATGATGAGGATTTTGAGCGCTTTGCTCAAATGATTAGACCTATCTTTTGTGTATGTGTTTGACTGATATGCTTAAAATGAATCCTTATGCTAATTATATGAAAGATATTGTTACTAATAAAAGAAAGATACCGGAAGCTGAAATTTCAGGAGTACCAACTATACCATGCTCCATTAAAAGAAACTATGTTAAAACTGCTTTATGTGATCTTGGAGCCGGTGTTAGTGTTATGCCTCACCCTTTATATCATAGACTTGATTTGAATAAGCTGACACCTACTGAAATATCTTTGCAAATGGATGATAAATCAACTGCTATACCTGTCGGTATTTGTGAGGATGTGCCTGTTGTGGTTGCAAACATTACTATTTTAACGGGCTTTATTATTCTTGATATTCCCGAGGACGATAGTATGTCTATTATTCTTGGTAGAACCTTTTTGAATACTACAGGGGCCGTTATTCATTGCAACAAAGGCAATGTCACTTTTCATGTTAATGGTAATGAGCATACGGTACACTTTCTGAGGAAACAACCTCAAGTCCACAGTATCAATTCTATTGGAAAAACTTCAACAATTACTATTGGAGGTTTTTAATTTCCTCTTCCTACTGTCAAGAAGAAATATGATATTCTTATTGTTGGGGACATGCATATCCCCGTTGAGGTAACCTAGTGTTATTCGAAAATTCTCCGATTTCATGCAATTCGGAAAGAGTTTGTTAACAAGACTTGATCAACCTTGTTAGTGGATTCCTTTTGATGAGCATGAGATGGATGAAGTTAGAAAGCACAACTCTCTGTACCCTCTTTTTACTTTCTGTTATTTAGATTAAATAAAGCAAAATTAGTATTTTCTGTCTGTTTTCAAAATTATCCTTGCAATAAAAAATACCCCGAAAATAAAAGTTCTCCAAATGTCCTAAAAATTTTATATGATTTTTTCTAGAATATTTAAGAATTATTGGCACTGAGAACACACCTGAGGGACCCACCACCTGGCCACAAAGGTCCAGGGCGCGCCCACCCCCCCGGGGCGCGCCCCTACCTCGTGGACCCCACATAGCCCCCCTCCACTTATTCTTGCACCAACACACTTCGCCTTCCTCTAGAAAAAAATCCTTCCACAGCTCAAACCCGAGTTCTAGCTCATCTTGCCGCCATTTTCGATCTCCTTACTCAAAGATCCAATCACAAAACTACTTTGGGGGATTGTTATTCTGTATGTGACTCCTCCAATAGTCCAATTAGTTTTTGTTCTAGTGCTTTATTTATTGCAATTTTTTGCTGCTTAGGTGACCCTATTCTTGAGCTTGCATGTCAAATTTATGTGGTAAAAAGTAGTTTTAATGCATGATATGGTCTTGAGGCACTTGTGGGAGTAGTTGCTATCAATCTTGTTGAGCTTGATTCACTTTTATTTTGAGTCACTAAAAATTTCAGAAATTTTGCAGAGAAAGAAAATTATGAAGAGATTGTTGAGGGGCTCTTCGAGCCGAAGCTCGAAGGATAAGCAAGGTGAAGAGAATAAGAAGCCCAAATATAATCTCCCCCGCACTGCGGAGGTTTTCCCGTGTGAATGGCCTTGTGATGAGTTCTTGAGAGACGCCGGGATTTATGAAGATTTTTATTATTTGGCTGAGAATGCAGGCCTCATCGACTTCCTCCGTGATCAACGCGAGCATTATCTCCTCCTCACAAATATTTTCGTGCAAATTTTTTACTTTCATGCTAAGAAATCACCACCTTCAGTGGAATTTCATTTATATGATGAGGTTAAGGAGATGTCACTATATGAGTTTTGTCAGGTCTGTAAGATATGCTTTGCGGGCAGCATAGAGGAACCACATCATAATGATGTGGAGGGATTTATTGACATGATTGCTGTAGGGAAATGAGGAAGGTTTTCGATGCAAGAATTACTAGCATACATTTTCCTGTTCTATGTTACTTTGCAATATTTGCTAGTAGATGCTTAATTGGTTGCGGGAACAGTGGAAATCTTAGTGCCCCTGATATTGTTATTTTGTGCCATGCTTTGTTTCGTGATACCACTTTCAGTTTAGGCGCTATTGTTGCTAAACGGTTAAATCTGAACCGTACAAAGGGTCCCGTCTTTGGAGGCATCTTTGCCTCGCGCCTTGCTACACACTTTAACATACCTATTAGGCATTATGAGAAAGAGGAAAATTTGTTGCCTCCTATTTTTCTAGATTATAAGAGTATGGTAGCACATGCTTTTATTGTTAAGGATAAGAAGAAGATGCTTAAATATAGATTGATATTTGATAAAAACTACTATGAGATTATTACCTTGCCTGCTCCCTCTTTGTTTAACATATTTTCAGGCACGTACCTTGTTTTGCCGGAGGCCGTTCATGCATACTAGAGCCTAACATCAGCTCCAGAGCCTGAGCCAGAGCCACCACTTGATCCTTACCGTCAGTCTGTTTATCAGTGGGATCCGGAGGAGATCGCCAACCAGTGGCACCCAGAGGACACTCCTCCGTGCACCGGAGAGGGCAGCTTTGAGCCATGGCCATAGACCAACTTACGCCAAAAGCCTAAGCTTGGGGGAGTACATATTTTTCACTGACATTACATTCATGTTCACACACTCATTCCAGTTGTTGGTTCTCATACTTTTTCATTGTATCATCCATGCTAGTTTATTTTGTTTTTAAGCCTTCTTCTTGTGTGTTTGAAAAACCTTAAGAAAAACCAAAAAAATTAGTTATAGTTTTTAGCTAGTTTACTTTCCATGCTTGTAGTAGTAGTAATTAGAAAGAAAACCCAAAAAGATTTCTCGTTCTTCTTTTGCTTGTTGGGAGCTTTCCCGTGTAAATAGTTTTGTTTCTTTTCTTTTCTTTGGGGGTCGAGAGGAGAAGACCATGATGAAAATGTTGAGTGGCTCTCATATGCATTATTGTTGATATGACAAAGAGCCCATATTACCTTGTCTTCTCCCTTGTATTAAATGCTTGCAGCTCCAGCTTAGTCCAATGCACGTGTACTATTATTATTATCCACACCATTCGGTTGTGCAAGTGAAAGGCAATAATGACGATATATGATGGACTGATTGAGATGAGAGAAGCTGATATGAACTCGACCTATCTTGTTTTTGTAAATATGATTAGTTCATCGTTCCTGATTCAGCCTATTATGAATGAAACATGTTTGCAATGACAATTAGAGATTATAGTTGCTCATGCCATGCTTAATTAGCTAGGAGTTTATAATGGTTTACCTTGCGTGCCAACATGCTATTAAAATGGTTGTGATGTGGTATGATAGGGTGGTATCCTCCTTTGAACGATTCGAGTGGCTTGACTTGGCACATGTTCACGCATGTAGTTGAAACAAAATCAACATAGCCTCCACAATATTTATGTTCATGGTGAATTATATCCTACTCATTCTTGCACTCAGTGTTGATTAATTTTAATGCATGTTCATGACTGTTGTCGCTGTCTAGCTGGTCACTTCCCAGTCTCTTTCTAGTTTTCACCTGTACTAAGCGGGAATACTACTTGTGCATCCACTTCCATAAACCCCAAAAGTTATTCCATATGAGTCCACCATACCCGCCGTTCCAAGAAAATTTGTACATCCCAAACTCTAAACCTCCAAATGAAATTCGGTTTTGTATGCTCGAATAGCTCATGTATCAACTAGGGATGTCTATATCTTCCATGCTAGGCGGGTTATTCTCAAGAGGAGTGGACTCCGCTCTTCACTCACGAGAAAATGGCTGGTAACCGGGATGCCCAGTCCCATGCTTAAATGAGAATAATTGCAAACAAAACTCCCCCAGGATTGTTGTTAGTTGGAGGCACCCGTTGTTTTGGACAAGCCATGGATTGATGTTTGTTGGTGGTAGGGGGAGTATAAACTTTACCATTCTGTTTGGGAACCGCCTATAATGTGTGTAGCATGGAAGATATCGAGATGTCTCGGTTGTTATGTTGACAATGAAAGTATACCACTCAAAATATTATTTATCTCTATTTCAAAATCGAGCTCTGGCACCTCTACAAATCCCCGCTTCCCTCTGCGAAGGGCCTATCTATTTACTTGTATGTTGAGTCACCATACTCTTATTAAAGAGCACCAGTTGGAGAGCACCACTGTCATGTGCATGCATTACTATTAGTTTACATTGAGTATGATTGTGACTGGATCTCTTTTACCATGAATTACAATGTTTAGTCAGTCCTTGATCTTCAGAGG
The DNA here is from genome assembly GCF_018294505.1 of Triticum aestivum. Taxonomy (NCBI): domain Eukaryota; kingdom Viridiplantae; phylum Streptophyta; class Magnoliopsida; order Poales; family Poaceae; genus Triticum; species Triticum aestivum. The sequence continues at coordinate 289,274,121 of NC_057800.1, forward strand.
TTCTCTGCATTTATGTTTTGCGGTCTCAGAAAGGGCTAGTGAGATACCATGTTGTTATATCATATTATGATTGTTTTGAGAAAGTGTTGTCATCCGAGATTTATTATGATTGCTCGCTAGTTGATTATGACATTGATATGAGTAAACATGAGACCTAAATGTTATTGTGAATATGGTTAGTTCATAATCTTTGCTGAAAACTTGAATGCTAGCTTTACATATTTACAACAACAAGATCAAACAAAGTTTGTAAAAGTTTTTCTTTATCACTTTTAGTTTGTCAACTGAATTGCTTGAGGACAAGCAAAGGTTTAAGCTTGGGGGAGTTGATACGTCTCCATCGTATCTACTTTTCCAAACACTTTTGACCTTGTTTTGGACTCTAACTTGCATGATTTGAATGGAACTAACCTGGACTGACGCTGTTTTTAGCAGAATTGCCATGGTGTTATTTTTGTGCAGAAACAAAAGTTCTCGGAATGACCTGAAACTTTACGGAGAATATTTTTTGAATATATAAAAATATTAGCAAAAGAATCAACGTCAGGGGGCCCATACCCTGTCCACAAGGGTGGGGGGCGCGCCCCCTATCTCATGGGCCCCCTGAGGCTCCACCGACCTCAACTCCAACTCTATATATTGACGTTCGGGGAGAAAAAAATCAGAGAGAAGGATTCATCACGTTTTACGATACGGAGCCGCCGCCAAGCCCTAATCTCTCTCGGGAGGGCTGATCTGGAGTCCGTCCGGGGCTCCGGAGAGGGGAATCCGTTGCCATCGTCATCATGAACCTTCCTCCATCACCAATTTCATGATGCTCACCGTCGTGCGTGAGTAATTCCATCGTAGGCTTGTTGGACGGTGATGGGTTGGATGAGATATATCATGTAATCGAGTTAGTTTTGTTAGGGTTTGATCCCTAGTATCCATTATGTTCTGAGATTGATGTTGCTATGACTTTGCTATGCTTAATGCTTGCACTAGGGCCCGAGTGCCATGATTTAAGATCTGAACCTATTATGTTTTCATGAATATATGTGAGTTCTTGATCCTATTTTGCAAGTCAATAGTCACCTACTATGTGCTATGATCCGGTAACCCCGAATTGACAATAATCGGGACCGCTCCCGGTGATGACCATAGTTTGAGGAGTTCATGTATTCACTAAGTGTTAATGCTTTGTCCGGTACTCTATTAAAAGGAGGCCTTAATATCCCTTAGTTTCTAATAGGACCCCGCTGCCACGGGAGGGTAGGACAAAAGATGTCATGGAAGTTCTTTTCCATAAGCATGTATGACTATATTCGGAATACATGCCTACATTACATTAATGAACTGGAGCTAGTTCTATGTCACCCTATGTTATAACTGTTGCATGAGGAATAGCATCTGACATAATTATCCATCATCAATCCATTTCCTACGAGCTTTTCACATATTGATCTTTGCTTAGTTACTTTTCCGTTGCCACTATTACAATCACTACAAAACCAATACTATTACTTTTGCCACTGCTACCATTACTTCCATATTACTTTGCTACTAAATACTTTGTTGCAGATATTAAGTCTTTCAGGTGCGGTTGAATTTAAAACTCAACTATTAATTCTTGAGAATATTCTTTGGCTCCCCTTGTGTCGAATCAATAAATTTGGGTTGAATACTCTACCCTTGAAAATTGTTGCGATCCCCTATACTTGTGGGTTATCAAGCCCATAGAGTTTTCCTTTGATGCACTAACCTGGAGTCTAGGAAAGAGCATGGCCGCTCACATCGCCATGGGACGCAACGGTGAAGTATACCACAATGACCTTAAGGACACCATCTACCAGATATGTGGACACCGAGATGAGCAATGGGAGATGATCTGCACCAGGAGGGACACGTCCATTGCAGCCTACATCCAGGAGTTAAACCAACACATTCGTCATTAGGAGAACCAGATGTGCGCCAGCATGATAGACTTGAAGAAGGTGATGACCAGGAACATGGAGCTAGAATAGGAACTCAAGTCTACACGCAATGGATATAAACAGGAAATTATAGTACTACTGGAAAAGAATGAAGACCTGACGAAGAAGCTAGGAGTATTCATGGGAGACCATGTGCCAGAAGAGGTCAACCAACCCAAGGACTACATCATCTTCGACGACACTGACTCCGACCCCGAGAGTGATGATGAATATGAAGATGAAGCTGGAGCAGATATCGTGGAATCTTCTTCCGATCAAAATTTCTAGTCGACCACCATATTATCAGTAGTATTCCCCCATGTATATAGTAGTAGTCCGAGTATTTTGTAACGGTAGCTAGATTGATTGTATGCCCTTGTTTGAATTGAGTGGAGTGATATGAATGTGTTTGTCTCATGTGCATATGGGTAGTGATTTCTCTTTAAGCCTCACTCTATTCTAATCTCTCCCCTCTAAATCTATCAGATGCCTCCAAGACGTGACCCCGGATTTGTCTTTCCACCGGAGCTCACCCAGTTGATCCAGCAGCAGAATGCCTTGATGCAGCTACTAGTCCAGAACCAAGGCAACAACAACAACAACAATAACAATCCACCGCCACCACCTCTAGTTGACAACTTAGCCCGTTTTCTGAGGTTGAATCCGCCGGTGTTTTATAGTAGCACTGTGCCGATTTTTGCTGATGACTTGCTCCGCAAGATTGGAAGGGAGCTGACCACCGCAGGTTGCAGAGATGCTGAGAAGGTGCGCTTTGCCGCACATCAATTGGATGGACCCGTAGCCTCATGGTGGGAGAATTACACAACAACTTTTCCCATAGCCAATGTCGCATGGGATCAGTTTTAGCAAGCTTTCCGCACATCCCATGTCTCTATGGGAGCAATGAATATGAAGAAGCGTGAGTTTCGCAACTTACGCCAGGGAAATCGTACTGTGGGGCAGTACATGGATGAGTTTAGCAAGTTAGCTCACTATGCCCCGGATGATGTGGCCACATATGCCACGAAGCAGGAGAAGTTTATGGAAGGGATGAATGATGAGATGAGTATGCAGTTGATGGTGGCAACATTTACTGACTACCAGGAGTTGGTAGACATGGCTCTTATGATTGAAAGCAAACAACAGCAGATAGAGAGCCGCAAAAGGAAGTATGGACATGGGAAGTATAATTCTGGAGCTCAGCAGATGCCTCGCTTTACCCCTAACTCCGGAGGTTACACCCATACCATGGAGGCCATACTCACAATGGAGGAATCTCACATAACCATAGTGGCCCTAAGAATGGGAACATGAATGGAGGAAGCAGCAGCTAGATCCGTCCCAATCCAGCAACAACCGCTAAGAAAGACGTGAGTCATGTCACCTATTACAAGTGCGGGAAGACTGAACACTATGCTAATGATTGTTCAGAATTGAAGAATGGCAATGGAAATGGAAACTCTGGGAAGAAGATCAACCCTTTCACCAGAGGAAAAGTGAACCACGTTAACATGGAGGAGGTTGAAGAACAACTAGATGCAGTTATAGGTAAGTTTTTGATTAAGTCATTTACTGCAATAGTTCTTTTTGATACTGGTGCATCACATTCATACATATCAAGGGGATTTGTGGATAAATATAAGTTTCCCACCAAAGTTCTTAAGACACCTATGTCAGTAAGCTCACCTGGAGCGGAGTATATGGCAAGCAATGGATGTTTTCAGATGCCATTGACCATATGTAGGCATGTTTTCCCTTCAGACCTGATAATATTGGAGTCGCAAGGATTGGATGTGATATTAGGCATGGATTGGCTATCCATGTATGGAGGAAATATCGATTGTGCTAGTAAGTCAATTTTAATCACCACCCCGGAGGGAAAAAGGATCAAGTATGTGTCTAGGCATGCGCCAAGGAGGACCCAAGTAAATTCTCTCTCGGGAGTTGTTCAGGCAGAAGTGCATATAGTGAAGGATTACCCGGATGTATTTCCAGAGGAACTACCAGGCATGCCGCTAGATCGAGACATAGAGTTTTTGATAGACCTGTTTCCAGACACCGGACCTATATCGAAGAGACCGTATCGGATGCCTGCAAATGATCTGGAGGAAATTAAGAAGCATATTAAAGAGTTATTGGAGAAAGGATATATCTGACCAAGTTCATCACCGTGGGGAGCCCCAGTGCTCTTAGTTGAGAAGAAGGATGGATCTTTGAGAATGGTTGTTGATTATCGGGCATTGAATGAAGTGACGATCAAGAACAAGTACCCACTACCGATGATCAATGATCTATTTGACCAATTGTAAGGAGCTAAAGTATTGTCCAAGATCGATATTCGATCAGGATACCACCAGTTGAAGATTTGAGAACAGGACATACCTAAGACAGCTTTTACCATAAGGTATGGGCTGTATGAGTACACGGTGATTTCATTTGGATTGACTAATGCCCCTGCCTATTTTATGAGTATGGTGAACAAGGTGTTCATGGAGTTTTTGGATAAGTTTCTTATGGTGTTCATTGATGATATTTTGGTGTACTCGGAGAATGAAGAGGAACACAAGGAACACTTGCATTTAGTTCTCGAGAAGCTCAGGGAACACTAGCTGTATGCCAAGTTTAACAAGTATGAGTTTTGGTTAAAGGAAGTTGGATTTCTTGGACATGTTATATCAGGAGAAGGTATATCCATAGACCCTACCAAGGTTCAGTCTGTCACTGAGTGGTTGGCACCCACATCAGTTGGAGAGATCCGATGTTTTCTAGGACTCGCAGGTTATTATCGAAGATTCATTGAGAATTTTTCCAAGATTGCGAAACCCATGACAATGTTGTTGAAGAAGGACACCAAGTTCAAATGGACCGAGGATTGTGAGGCCAGTTTTCAGGAGTTGAAGAAAGGTTTGGTTACAGCCCCAGTACTGATTCTTCCGGATATGCGAAAGGATTTCCAAGTGTATTGGGACGCTTCTCACTTGGGACTTGGAGTGTACTTATGCAAGATGGAATAGTTGTTTCATATGCCTCATGGCAGCTTCGACCTCATGAGTTGAATTATGCCACCCATGATTTGGAGTTAGCAGTCGTAGTGCATGCCCTCAAGACCTGGAGACATTTTCTGATTGGAAACCGTTGTGATGTGTACACGGATCACAAGATTTTGAAGTACATTTTCACGCAGAAGGAGTTGAATCTCAGGCAGAGGAGATGGTTGGAGCTCATAAAGGATTATGATATGAAATTGCATTATCATCCAGGCAAGGCCAATGTCATAGCAGACGCTTTGAGCCGCAAAAGTTATGCCAATACCCTGGTAAGCGGAGGATTACCGCAGGAGTTCGTTGACGATCTCAAGGAACTACGTTTGGAGATAGTTCCAAGAGGTTTTGTTGCAGCAATGGAGGTTCAGTCTACCTTATTGGGAAAGATTCAAGAAGCTCAGAAGGATGATAAGGAAATTGCGGAGATAAAGGAGAAGATGAGCAAAGGAAAAGCCAAAGGTTTTCATGAGGATGAGCACAAGACTTTATGGTTTGAGGATCGTGTATATGTGCCCAATAATGCGGAGATCAGGAAGTTAATACTTCAGGAAGCTCATGACTCGCCATACTCGGTTCACCCCAGAAACACCAAGATGTATTTGGATTTGAAGGAACGTTTCTGGTGGACAGGTATGAAGAATGATATTGCCGAGTATGTAGCAGTATGTGATGTATGTCAGAGAGTGAAGGTAGAACATCAGAAGCCAGGAGGATTATTACCGCCTATGCCGATACCCGATTGGAAGTGGGACAAACTTGGCATGGATTTCATCATGGATTACCCAGGACCAGATCAGGATATGACTCAATCTGGGAAGTAGTTGATCGCTTGACCAAAGTGGCTCACTTTATCCTCGTGAAAACCACATATACAAGCGCGAAGTTGGCCAAGATATATATGACCAGGATCGTATGTCTGCATGGAGTTCCGAGGACTAGCGTTTCAGATAGAGGGACACAGTTTACCTTGAAGTTTTGGAATCAGCTGCACTAAAATTTGGGTACTAGGTTAGAGTTCAGTACAGCCTTTCATCCGCAGACTGATGGACGGAGAGAGAGAGAGAGTGTCAATCAGATTCTGGAGGACATGTTGAGAGCTTGTGCGCTAGATTATGGATCTAGTTGGGATGATAATTTGCCCTACGCAGAGTTCTCATACAACAATAGCTATCAGGCTAGTTTGAAGATGGCCCCTTTTGAAGCTTGGTACGGAAAAAGGTGCAGGACACCATTGATGTGGGATGAAGTTGGAGACTGTCAGTTGTTTGGACCAGATTTGATCAAAGAGTCTAAAGAGAAGGTTAAGTCGATTCGAGATAGACTGAAGGTTGGTCAATCTAGGTAGAAGAGTTATGCCGATACCAAACACAAGGAGGTAGTCTATGAAATTGGAGACAGAGCATATCTTCGTGTGTCACCACTCCGAGGAGTTAAACGATTTGGAGTTAAGGGAAAGTTAGCCCCAAGATTTTTAGGACCTTACCGAGTTCTAGAACGTATGGGAGAAGTTGTGTACAAGTTGGAGTTACCCGAAGGATTGTCAGGAGTTCATGATGTGTTTCACGTTTCCTAGTTGAAGAAGTGCCATGCTGAGATGGCCGATATTCCTCTAAGAGATATAGTGCCCCTGGAAGCAATTCAGTTGGATAGTGATCTGACCTACGAGGAGAAACTCATTAAGATTCTCGAGTTTGTCAGCCGAGTTACACGCATCAAGGTTATCAAGTTTTGCAAAGTTCAGTGGAGCCACCATACCGAGGATGAAGCCACCCGAGAAAGAGAAGAAGACCCATGGAAAGACCACCCGAATCTCGAGGGCGAGATTCATCTTAAGGGGGGTAGGTTTGTAACATCCCAATTTTCAATTTGGATGTTATACCTAGGTCATCATATGCATATCATATTTTATTTGCATTTTGGTTGTGATCCTAGAAATCTTAAGCAACTCAAGTACCCAAGGAGAGAGTTGGGGATTTCATATATTTTCATATTTGAATTTTATCAAATTTAAAAAGGGGATCATTTTGATTTTAATATTTTCTCTCCAATTATTTCCAATATTAAAAATAAAAGAGAGAAGATAATATGACTTCTTCAAAAGAAAGGAATATTGGAGAAGAAAATTTAAAATCAAATTTAAAATTTTATATGGATTTTATTTGCTATTTTATTTGAAATTAGAAAAGGATGGATTTTTGAAAATTGCATTTTAGGCCAGAAAAATATTCACCTTGTTCTAAATAATAGGTTTAGAGAGTGAAAATTGTTTCTCGCATTTTTAGATATTTTTTTAATATTTTATTAGGGTTTTTATTTGGGCAGAATTTTTTTTAATTTTTTTTCGGACCGACTAGGCCGAAACCTAGTCGGCCCATCCGAGCCACCACCTCCTAGCTTGTGTGTGGGAGCCGGACTCTTGCTGGAGTCTGGGTCGGCCTCCCCTCCGCGCCCCCTCACGGGAGCCGAGGACCCCCTCGGGGCCTCTTTAAAAGCCGCCATCCCACCGCCTCCTCTTCCACCTCGCCCCGCCGCAGCCACCGCTGCCCGCAGCCGCCTCGCCGCTGACTGCTGCTAGTGCCCGCCGCCGCTGCGTGCCGCCGCCGCCCACCGAAGCCGCCCCACCCGTGCCATTATCCGGAGCCGCCATTGACCGCCGCCGCCCTCTAGTGTTTTCGCCGGTTTTAGGTATAAAACCAATGTCGGTTTTTTAGGTTTTATCATTTTTCTTTCGGTTCAACGGTTTACATCGGTTTTTTGAGTTCTCTAATTAGCAAGCGTTCACTCAAATGTCACTATTAGCGAACATATTCGCTCGTTTGTCCCTGATAGCGAATGATCATTCGATAGGTTTTTCTTTTATTTTGTTTTCAGCCAGGGACCTATTCGCGATTATTTTTGTCACAGATCAGTCCCTGAACTTCAAACCCTCGCAAATTTCTGCTCGCTTGTCCAAATCCAGTGAAACCAACGAAAAATCTTCATCTTAATCACCTCTTCCCAGATAACCAACTTGAACATGGTTTTGACAATTTGAAATTTGGTTGCAAGCAGATTTAAATTAGAACTTCTTTTGATCGTAGTTTGAGTTTCGTAGCTCCGATTTGGCTGTTTCTTTTTGCAAATCGAAGCTCTATAGTTGAACTTCCAGTTTGGATCTTTTATCTTGAGTTTTACCCTTGCATCTTATGCTTGATTGCTTATGTATGCTATTGTTTGTAGATGATAGAGTTTTTGGAGTGCGAAGCGTGCTACTACGAGTCACTAGGGTTTTCAGATCGTCAGCAAGGCAAGTAACACTTTGATCATATCCCTTATTACCCAGTTTTTATGCATTAGTCTCAATCCTCAAACATTGCATGAGTAGGATCTGTTTAACATGTGGGTTTCGGGAAGTAGTTGTTGAGGTAGTACATATTGCCTTTTATTCAAACCTTGGGAGTTACTACGTTACTCTTATTATACTTTGCTACGCTATGCTCGTAGATGTGGTTTGGTTTGAGTGATTTATGACAGTTGTGAGTATTATTATGAACTAAGGGTTTTACTTAAGGTGGCTACTTTAACACACATCTGGGTGGATTGGTTTGTGGGCACCTGGGGAATCCAGTGATGTCCAAAGGAGAATCCCGGGGTATCCGTGTGATTTTTCCTATGGTTCGCCACCCAGGCTCAAAGGGACCATTATGTTATTCATGCTGGAACTTCCGTGTGCGGCCATAAGCCATTATGGGATCTGGCATAGTTGAGTAAGTTCTGGGAATCCTTTCCATGATGGGGTAGCAGATGTAGGGGATTGTAGGTGTACCGGCTTATCTATCGGTTAAGGGGACCTCTTCGAAAAGACTGTGTCTTGGTCATCCATTTCTCAAACATCATGCAATGCGAGAAATACAATGGAGGAGATTGAGTCTTGTGGGGAAAAGTGCGCAAACCTCTGCAGAGTGTATAAACAAATCATGATTAGCCGTGTCCCCGGTTATGGACATCTTGAGTATCTGGTGCTTGAATTACTATGTTGATCTCATCACTTTACTTAATTAATTTGTTGGGTTATTAATTATTAATTTTGGGATTGAGATGGGGTTACCATTCTCAAACTTTAACAAACATTCTAGTTAAATAAAATATTCCTTTGTTGTAGGGAAAACTAGCTTTCTGCAAAAATAACCATAGAGCCTCCACCAGCCAAATTTGCATATAGTTATAGTTGTTGCATGTTCTTTGCTCTATAGTGTTATTTTGCCAGCATATTCCATGTGCTGACCTACATAGGCTGCAATGTATTATGTTACAGAGTTTTTAGACAAAGAGTAAGGTGCGCTAGTGTAACGCCCTCGATGCGGCTATATCTCCCATGTGTCGAAGCACGACTTAGAGGCATAACCGCATTGAAAGCAATGTCACAAGTGAGGTAATCTTCACACAACCCATGTAATACATAAGGGAAAGAGATACATAGATGGCTTACAATCGCCACTTCACACAATTACATGAATAAAGCATTACATCAACCAAATACAATCAAGGCCCGACTACGGAGCCAAAATAAAAGAAGACTACCCCAAAAGCTACACAGATCCCTGATCGACCCCTACTGGGCTCCACTACTGATCCACTAGAACGAAACAACACAAAGGACAAGATCTTCATCGATCTCCTCATTGAGCTTGGTTGCGTCTCTTGCTCGGTAACATCGGCACCTGCAAACTGGTTTTGGAAGTATCTGTGAGTCATGGGGACTCAGCAATCTCGCACCCTCGCGATCAAGACTATTTAAGCTTATAGGAAGGGTAAAAGGTATGATGTGGAGCTGCAGCAAGTGACTAGCATATATGGTGGCTAACATACGCAAATGAGAGCGAGAAGAGAAGGCAAAAGCACGGTCGATAAACTATGATCAAGAAGTGATCCAAGTCTACATACGTCAAGCATTACTCCAACACCGTGTTCACTTCCGGACCCTGCTGAGAAGAGACCATCATGGTAACACACGCGGTTGATGTATTTTAATTAAGGTCAACTTCAGGTTTTCTACAACCGGACATTAACAAATTCCCATCTGCCCATAACCGCAGGCACGGCTTTCGAAAGTTCAAATCCCTGCAGGGGAGTCCCAACTTAGCCCATGACAAGCTCTCACGGTCAACGAAGGATATACCTTCTCCCGAGACATTCCGATCAAACTCGGTATCCTGGTTCTACAAGACAACTTCGACAAGTTAAAACAAATCCAGCAACACCGCCCGAATGTGCCGACAAATCCTGATAGGAGCTGCACATATCTCGTTCTCAGGGCACACTCAGATTGTCTAAACTTCTGGTAGGCCAGCCCAGAGTTGCCCCTGGTGGCCACCGGCGGCTGACGAGGTGGACCAACACTCAGAGGAGCACTGGCCCGGGGGGGTTTAAATAAGATGACCCTCGAGTCCACGGAACCCAAGGGAAAAAGAGGCTAGGTCGCAAATGGTAAAACCAATGTTGGGCATTGCTGGAAGAGTTTTATTCAAGGTGAACTGTCAAGGGGTTCCCATTATAGCCCAACCGCGTAAGGAACGCAAAATCTGGGAACATAACACCGATATGACGGAAACTAGTGCGGCAAGAGTGGAACAAAACACCAGGCATAAGCCCGAGCCTTCCACCCTTTACCAAGTATATAGATGCATTAATTAAATAAGATATATTGTGATATCCCAACAAGTAAACAATGTTCCAACAAGGAATGATCTCCATGTTCCAACAAGGAACAAACTTCAATCTTCACCTGCAACTAACAACGCTATAAGAGGGGCTGAGCAAAGCGGTAACATAGCCAAACAACGGTTTGCTAGGACAAGGTGGGTTAGAGGTTTGGTTCAACAATATGGGAGGCATGATAAGCAAGTGGTAGGTATCGCAGCATAGGCATAGCAAAAGAGTGAGCAACTAGCAAGCAAAGATATAAGTGATTTCGAGGGTATGATCATCTTGCCTGAAATCCCGCAAGGAAGAAGAACGAGTCCATGAAGAAGACAAACGGACGTAGTCGAACGGGTCCTCACAAACGTGACGTTATCGGTAACAACCCGAAGAAGCAACACCGGAAAGAAGCAAACAACATAGTAAACAACCACCACATAATCATGGCATGATGCACAATCAAGTATGATGCATGTCCGGTTTAACGAAGCATGGCATGGCAAAATGCACAAACAATCCTACAAATTAAGTGGAGCTCAACATGCAACGGGTTGCATATTGATGAAACACCACATTCAAATTATTTAGTTCGATCTCGTTTAGGTACCCAACAATATTAAATGTTGTTAAACAGGAAAGAGGTGAAGCATAAAGAAACTATCTATCTAGGCAAGTTGAAATGAGGCCGGAAATAACAAACAACAAATCTGGAAACTCCTCATGTGCATATATTAGGTTTGGTCCTGTTCTGCCCTAAACCATATTTTAGAGTTGTTAAACATGCAAGATGATGCCACCATGTTAAACTAGGCAAAATTCTACCCCATTTACAAATAAAGTTTATTAAAATTGGAGCTACGGTTATTTTGTTATGAATTAAAGCATTTTAGCATGGCATTAAGCAAAAATTACACAAACAGCATTTTAAGACATTTTAAACATGGATGAAAATGACATATTATGAAACTAGACAAAATTCTAAGCAAGTTTCATATATAAATTGTTTCAATCCGATGCACGGTTCTTAAGTTACTATATGCATGAAGTTTAGGGACCTATCTGCAAAACAACGTTCTCTGAAAAAAAGGAAAAAACGTTCTATGTAAAAAACACGATACATGCCGGATCTGGTTGGCCCATCAGTGCACAGGAGGGGCTGGGGGGGGTCTCACAGCGGGTCTTGGGCCGGACGGTGGTGAGGTAGGCCGGATCTGGGCTTGGAGGCTGCTGGGCCGCAGCTGGAGAGGAGGCCGGCCTAGGCGAGTAGCGAGGCCGCTGGGTCAAAATAGAGGGAGTTAACGCGGGCTCCGCTAGCTCGTCTTCGGCGCAGAGGAACCAGGGGCGCTGCGGCTGGGAGTCGAACTCCGGTGAGCGGGGCATAGGGGCGGTGAGGTAAGGGACTTGGCGACGGCGGCGGACTACAGGTGCGGCGGCCTAGAGCGGCAACGAACCAGTCGTCGCAGCGGGTGTTGGAGCGGCTCGGCTCGATGCGGAGGAGGCGCGGGGTGAGCAGGATAGAGAGGATGCAGCAGCGGGACTCGAGGAGCTCAGCGAGGGGCCGAGGCAGCGGATGCCGGAGCCGCGCGGGTGGAAGCAGGCTCCGGTGGCTTGCGCAGCGCAGCGCGGTGGGGCTTGCTCCAGCGGAATGAGGTGGAGGCGATGAACTCCTCGGGAGGCACGGGCACGGCGCCGGCTGAGGAGGCTTGGGTCTAGGCCGGCGCGGAGGACTCCAATAGCGGCTTGATTCGCTGGATTCGAGAGAAGAACACGGCGGCTCAGCCTTGGCGTCCCTGGCGCGGCGGGATAGCTCCTGGGTACCTGGAAGAGAGAGATGTGAGAGGGAGAGAGAAAATAGAAAGGAGAAAGGGAGGAAGAACGGGAGGACAAGGGGAAGGAAGAAGGATGAGGTGCAGGGCCTGCTGGTTCGGTAGTGATTGTCGCCGTTGGCGTCTAGTACTCGGGCGAGGCGGCGCTGGTGGATCGAGGTGCTCGGGGACGAGCGAGCAGAGGATGGGATCTATGGATTTGGAAGGAGTGCATTGGTTGGGTGGCGGCGGAAATCAAGGGAGAGGGTCGGAGAGAATTTGGATCGGGAGGAGATCCCGAGGTGGGATGGTGAGTGGTGGCGGCGGCATGGAATAGGAGGATGGGACAGGTTAGGACTAGGGTTAGCCTCTTTATACAGCAGGTTGGATTAGGTTAGGGGGTATTCGGTCCGTACGATATAATCGGACGACCGAGAAAATATATGTTAGGAAGTCCAATTAACAAAATGGAGATGTTTTGTAGATATTTGGGGATGATCCGGATCCAACGGTGACGACTGCCCGGGTCGGGTTCGGGACAGTCTCGGACGCACACGAGAGGTCTATGCACGGCACAAAGAGGGGTAGGCTGGGCCTAGGAGGACTGTGGAGAGCGGTTCGGTCTGAGAGGAGAGGGGAGAGATGCAGCCCGACACGGTTTCCGGAGATTCAAAACGTCTGACGCTAGACCGGCTATACTGTCACTATAGTTATCCGTTGGGGCGTCAAACGGACTCCGAATGCGATGAAACTTGGCAGGCGGTCTACCTACACTATAACAAGACCGCACGCCAACTCTCATCCCATTCCGAGAACATTTTCCGGCCACTTATAAAATACTATTTCGGACGTGCCACGTGCGCGTGCAAGTGTGTCTGGGCTCAGAATGGACAATGGACGGAACTGGGGGAACCCGGACGGATGTAGGTTTTGAAAACAAGATGATGCAATGCACATGATGACATGACAAGATGCAACATGCAAGCGAATGACATGGCAACAACAGCGAATAACTAGAAGACACCTGGCACATCGGTCTCGGGGCGTTACAACACTCCACCACTACGAGAGGATCTCGTCCCGAGATCTAGAATGGCACCGGATGGAAAAAAGGAAGAGGAAGAGGAGAGGTAAAACTAAGTTGCTTCTTTGACAAACGAGTGAAACCAAAGAACCTTGAGAGGTTTAACAAATGAAAGAAAGACAACAACGGAGATGAACAAAGTTGAAAACACTCCGTTTGAGAAGAGTAACAAGGAAGAACAAATTCGGGCAGCACTCCGATTGAAAAGTGGTACAGGCCTTGATAAGACGAAAAGAAGTTGAGGAAAAAGGCACAACACTCCAGTTAAAAACAAGATAGAGAGGGAAAGAATGGTATAATTTGGGCAGCACTTCGACTGAAAATGGAAGGAACTAAACATGATCTTGACAACCAAGATGATGGGTTGAAGAGAGCAACATCACAAAGCCTCCGGAACAAAAGTAAGAATGGAATGGGATGAACGAAGGGAAACAAGATCTCGAGGGAGCACGCTTACAACAAATGCTAGAACGGAGTTGTTGGAAAACCAACAACGAAAAGAATAATCTTGATATGGTCTTATGGAATACATCTCAAAAAGAATTGGATTGGCATGAACAAGGAGACGAGAAGCTTATTTCACCGAGAGGGTAGATGAAGAACTTGGATCATATATGAGCACCATTATAGCAACAATCCTTAGGGAAGGCTTTAGGTGAAATATAACCCAAGATAACTCCAATGACGAGATTGATGGATTTAAAATATCTCATTCTTGACAACATGTGAATCATGAAAACATGAACTCAAATTATCAAGAATGACATAATACCACCTCCAATAATATGGAAGAAAGAATTGCACTCCGGATAGCAAGATGAAGAAAGCCTTAGCTCCTTTGAAAAGAATCTCAATGAATGCTAGGAGAAGGAATTATTTCTTTGATGAACCATCATGTATAGCCTCCATGAAGAAACTCCGGTAACAAAAGAATAAAAAGAAAGAGAAATTGAAAACACAAGGTGAATCCTTGCAATGATTTAGATGGATCTTCGTGATGATATAATGCGGAAAACATGGAACTCCCGAAAAGAAAAGATAAGCATCTCGAACTGAGAATGTGATACGTTGAACCACTCCGGAAAAGAAATTGAATAAACTTGATGAAACAAGAATAAGAATTACATTATGCTTTATCCTTCACCAATTAACTTGATGACAATCGATGGCTTTGGCATACTACTTATTCTCATAGAAAGGATGAAGATAGATATGGCGCAAACTTAATAAGGTCTTCAACGAACCACCGGAAGGATTGAAAACAACGAATAAATTGATATGATAATGAATGGTGAGAACTCTTGAACGAACCACCGTAAGAATTAAAAAAATGAACGAAGAGAAGATAAAGAAAACATCGGGAAGAATTAGCAAATGAATGAAGATGCTTGAGAGAATCTAGATACATGAGAACGAAGGGATCACGACTGATTAGAGATCACTTGAACGATGCACCGGTAAGATTGGAGAAAAAGAACTGAGAGCTGCAATGAATAATATTTGAAAAGATGGCCTCCGAAAAAATCAAACTGAAAGGACTCCTGAATTGCACCGGATGGGTGAAAAGAATTACCACAATTGAAAATAATTATGAGAGGATGGCAACAAGCTAGAATCACGAATCTTTGGAAGAACTGATAAGATTTGGAGGAAAACTCTTCTTCGGTCTTCAAATGTTGATAATGACGATGCGAAACATCAACATGAGTTGTTGAGATACTCCGGGATGAATATTAGAAAGGTTGAACCCACGATGAAAAGAAATTGAGAGATCTTTGAGAAACACATCTGACTGATGAAAATTAATTCCTACGTCAAACTTCGAAAAGAAATTTGAGGATAGCTCCGGGAAAATAAGAAGAGTCAGGTAAGATCCTGGGAAAAGACTTGTGGGTTATGGGCCCACTCAAAAGAAACACTGTAGAACGATTTAAAAGATAGATTGTGTCGGTTGAATTAAATGGTTTGAATGAGGTAACATCCTCGAAATTTCTAGAACGAAAGCAGAGTGAAACACGAACCTTCGAGATATCTTGAGCACTTCGGAACAATAAATAGCGAGAAGTGACTGAATATGAGGTGCATTAGCATGAGAAGGTATTTGAAACGAGGGAAAGATATGGTCAACAAGGCTTGAGGAGCTCGGTGAGGGGCCGAGGCAGCGGATGCCGCAGCCGCGCGGGTGGAAGCAGGCTCCGGCGGCTTGCGCAGGGCGGCACGGTGGGGCTTGCTCCAGCGGAATGAGGTGGAGGCGACGAACTCCTCGGGAGGCGCGGGCATGGCGCCGGCTGAGGAGGCTTAGGTCCAGGCCGGCACGGAGGACTCCAATAGCGGCTTGATTCGCTGGATTCGAGAGAAGAACACTGCGGCTCGGCCTTGGCGTCCATGGCGCGGCGGGATAGCTCCTGGATACCTGGAAGAGAGAGATGTGAGAGGGAGAGAGAAAAGAGAAAGGAGAAAGGGAGGAAGAACGGGAGGACAAGGGGAAGGAAGAAGGATGAGGCGCAGGGCCTGCTGGTTCGGTGGTGATTGTCGCCGTTGGCATCTAGTACTCTGGCGAGGCGGCGCTGGTGGATTGAGGTGCTCGGGGACGAGCGAGCAGAGGAGGGGATCGATGGATTTGGAAGGAGTGCATTGGTTGGGTGGCGGCGGAAATCAAGGGAGAGGGTCAGAGAGAATTTGGATCGGGAGGAGATCCCGAGGTGGGATGGTGAATGGTGGCGGCGGCATGGAATAGGAGGATGGGACAGGTTAGGACTAGGGTTAGCCTCTTTATATATCAGGTTGGATTAGGTTAGGGGGTATTCGGTCTGTACGATATAATAGGACGACCGAGAAAATATATGTTAGGAAGTCCAATTAACAAAACATAGATGTTTTGTAGATATTTGGGGATGATCCGGATCCAACGGTGACGACTGCCCGGGTCGGGTTCGGGACAGTCTCGGACGCGCACGAGAGGTCTAGGCGTGGCGGAAAGAGGGGTAGGCTGGGCCTAGGAGGACTGTGGAGAGCGGTTTGGTATGAGAGGAGGAGGGAGAGATGCAGCCCGGCACGGTTTCTGGAGATCGAAAACGTCTAACGATAGACCGGCTATACTGCCGCTATAGTTATCCGTTGGGGCATCAAACGGACTCCGAATGCGATGAAACTTGGCAGGCGGTCTACCTACACTATAACAAGATCCCACGCCAACTCTCATCCCATTCCGAGAACTATTTCGGACATGCCACGGGCGCGTGCAAGTGTGTCTGGGCTCAGAACGGACAACGGACGGGACTGGGGGAACCCGAACGGATGCAGGTTTTGAAAACAAGATGATGCAATGCACATGATGACATGACAAGATGCAACACGCAAGTGAATGACATGGCAACAACAGCGAATAACTGGAAGACACCTGGCACATCGGTCTCGGGGCGTTACAGCTAGGTCGTTGTCATGCACTCAGCTATGCCGTTGGAGTTGATGGACTCATTCACCTTCGAAGCTTCTGCTGTTATCTTCATTAGATGGCCTTCAACCATATTATTGTAATAAGTTCTCTCTTTGAGACATTCTATGTAATAAGTGTGTGATTGAACCCTGTTATAAATCCTCGAATACTGTGTGTGTCAGCGTTACCGATCTAGGGATGGCACTTATACATAGAGATTTAACCGCCTTTGGTCGGATCGCGACATAAGGATAGAAAACATGTTGTCTTTGCACCTAGATATCTTGTTTGGTTACATTTCATAAGGATAGGTTTCCTGTTTTGCGCAAATCAAAGGTAATGCCGCGTGCTTATGGTCCTTTTAAGGTGTTAGAGAAAATAAATGATAATGCATATAAACTTGAGCTGCTTGCAGATTTTGGGGTTAGTCCCACCTTTAACATTGCAGATTTGAAGCCTTATTTGGGTGAGGAAGATGAGCTTTCGTCAAGGACTACTTCATTTCAAGAAGGGGAGGATGGTGAGGACATCAATGCCATTGTTACACCCACAGCCCCTACTGCTACATATACCGGACCAACTACTAGAGCTCGCGCACGCCAATTAAATTATCAGGTACTTCCGTTTCTTGGTAATGATTCTAATGTTCATGAGAATATGATGCTGCCTAAATTGGATACATTTGTTTTGCTTACAAATGAAGGGCCTGGCATGGATAAGAGGGATAAACACTGGAGAAAGACCAAACATGGAGAGGATGACATGCGCAAGGGGAACAGGAACGGAGTTACAAGTGATGATTTTAGGACTTTGAAGCCACCATAATGAGTGCATGAAGCCTTGGACGAAATATACAAGATGCCACTTCATAAATTTTGTCCAGAGGCTATTCTAGGTGCTGCGTCACCTTATTATTGGGCCAGGCCCATGTAATTTCGAAATACTTAAGTATAGGTTGTTTTTAGAGTCCGTATTTCTGGGGAAACAAGAGTTAGGGTTGGTTTCGGACCCCTCCTCCAAGGGCCACGGAATTCCCCCCTCTTCCTCCATATATACAACACTTAGGGCATTGTTTAGACTTTGTGTTTTGTTTAGATTAAAAGTTCACCATAGCTGCAACTTCGCGTACTTCGTTTGTGTTCAACGACTAGACAAAGGCGTCACAGAACCCCACCTTCATTAATAAAGCTTTCCTCTTATATTCGCAATATCCAGATTGCAATCTCAGTTTATTGCTTGTTCTTTGTTTTTCACAGGAAATAGACCCTCGTGGTCAGGTTGATCATGCTCCGGCGTGGTCAATAACCCCTCGGAAGTTGGTTTAGCGATTGCTAAGGCGCGACGTCACACACGTTCATAGTTGGATCATCAAGGTCGACTCCCACAGAAAACGATAGCCACCATCTCATCGAAACATCGGGACACCTTCGCCTCTATCAGTGCCCATATTGGTTTCCGCATATTCCATGAAGGTCTTTTTCTGTTGAACGACAATGTCAAGGATTTCAGTTAATTCCTCATACAATTCCCTTTGTCCGGCAATATGTTACTTGCCCGAGATTCGATCATCGATATCTCCATACCTAGTTCAATCTCTTACCGACAAGTCTCTTTACTAGTTCAGTGATATAGGATCCCGTGACTAAACTCATTAGTCACATGCTTGCAAGCTTCTAGTGATGTTGTATAACCTAGAGGGCCTAGAGATATGTCTCCATCACACACATCGACATATTCCAGTCTCGATCCATGCAACCCAACAAATACCTTAGGAAATACCTGTAGAGCACCTCTATGATCACCCAGATACAAAGTGAAGTTTTATAGCACACAAAATATTCCTCCGGTATCCGAGAGTGGCATGATCTCATGGTCTGCCGAACTAATACTTGACGCGAAGAAAGCTATAGCAAATAAACTAAGTGATACGATCTTATGCTAAGCTCATGGTTGGGTCTTGTCCATCGCATCATTCTCCTAATCATGTGATCCCATTATCAAATGACAACTCATGTCCATGGTTAGGAAACCTTAACTATCTTTGATCAACGAGCTAGTCTAGTAGGGGCTTACTAGGGACACAATGTAGTTTATGTATTCACACATGTATTTATGTTTCTGGACAATACAATTCTAGCATGAATAATAAACATTTATCATGAACGAGAAATATGATCAATAACCATTTTATTATTGCCTCTAGGGAATTTTTCCATTAGGCCCAGCCCACCATCAAAATGTCCCCTACCTCCAGCTACAGGAGGAAGAGAGTGCGTGGCGGCCATCCACTGGCCATGGCCACGCCATGCCGACGTGCCGGCCATCCAGGCACCCTCTGCGCACTACAAAGGCCCCCTTGATCCCCTGGAGAATCCTAACTTCCATTCCCTCTCTCCCTCGCGCCGCTTTCATCTCCCCCACACACAACCAAACCATCGCCGCACCGCTCTCCGTTGATCCTGTGGCCACCGACCATCCCTCGTTGCCGCACCATGTCCAGGAGCACTGTCGTCCTCTTTTGCATCGACTACAAACACGGATTCGAGCTGGAGCACCTCCGAGCTGGCGCAATTGTCATCTCCGTTGACTACATCCACTGCTGCCATCACTCGATCCACAACCATCGCTACACCCCCGACCTCACCGTCTGCTCCTCTAGCCCCGCTGTGAGCTCCTCTCCATATCCCCTGCTTTTCCCACCTTGGACCGCCGCCATTAGCCTCCTCAAACATCGTCCTCCATGGCTGGGAGCTTCTGTCGTGACCCAACACATAGCAATACACATCATACGTATGCAAAACATGCAAGTATGTGTTGGTACAATATGGCATCACAGCATAACTCTATGCCTCAAAGTATTTATTTAAGAGGCCCGGAAGAGCCATACATAACATGATATTACAAACATGGGTTTCATGACCCAGCGTACAAAGTCATATAAGAAATAGAAGCATAAACATGTATGAGTAAGGACAATTGAAAAGAAATACTATCTATCTACAAGATCCTCCAAAGGAACCAGACCTCTAGCTGGGATTCCCAAGCTAATCATCGAAGCCCATGTGGAACTACTAGTGAGACTGAAGTCTCCTCTGCAAAAACATAAACTAAGCACATGTGAGTACAAATGTACTCAGCAAGACTTTCATTAGAACTAACTTCATATGCATCAGGTATCGACAAAGGGGTTGTGGGGTTTAACAATAGTTTTAAAAAACTGAACCAGAAAGGTTGTCAGTTCAGGTTTTTACTAGTAGGACCGCCGGTTCACCGGTTCGATTATCAGTTTTTAAGCAATAAAATAATATATGTTGATTAATATACTGTGAAGCAATGGTCAAATAAAATTATATCCATGTAGTGGACAACAAAGTAGCACAACCAAGTTGGTTATTGGGCCATGGGCAGGCCCCACATACTGCTCACACGACCTTGGTTCAAATCCCACTTTCCCACTTTCTATTAAAACATTTTCCTGTTTTTTCTCAGTTCAACGGTCTAGTTTTTCCACCATTTTTCTAGAAAACCGGCCGGTTTGATCGGTTTTCTTCGGTTTGATTACAGAATGGTCCTATTACCTTAAAAAATAGTTGAGGCTGCCGGTTCCAGTTCTTTCCGGTTCGACCGCCGGTCCGGTCCGGTTTTTTAAACTATGAGTTTAACTGCAGCAAGCCAGATTTGGCTCAGTGGCAATCTTGTACTACAACTACCAGTATTTTCTTTGAGGTGGGAAAGCACACACGAGTCCACGTATTCACCATATGAATACACCACTATGGATCCGATCCTGTCTTCCGATGGGAAGGCTATCCATAACACTCACACTTATCTTGCGCATTTTAGAGTGTCCATTTCAACTTGCCTATGAGCAATATAAGCTTTCCAAGTAGTCCATATCTAAGAACGTGGCTATCCGAATAGATCATATTACCCTATAGGGATGTACTTCTTCACACACGCTCTCACCACTTACCACCATATACACGTCATGTATCCCAGCAACCTTCAATTTGAAGCCTGGTGAGGGTGTCGGCCACTGAAAGTACAACTATCCCTAGGTGGTTTTGGTAATTCCTAACAACATATAACTCATTGAACCAATGTATTTCAAGATGATCATTTCAGAAAGTTCAATGATTAGCATGGCATGGATTAGGAATGTAGACCCCTCAAAATGCTACGGACACATATTAGCTCAAGCTCAAGACTCTACATTTTCATTTTAGTGATCTAAGATCACATTGAGTCCATAGGAAAAGCCAATAATATTAAAAGGGGATGAGGTGTTGCTTAATGGCTTGCTTGCTCAAAATGCTTAGTGATATGCTCCAAAAGCCCTCAACCACTTTCTCATATCCACATATGTCCCAAACCAAAAGTCAAACACTGCCCCACTGAAATTATCTATCCGGCGCCGCCGAGTTCATTTGACATAGCCACTGCCAGAAACCCTAGTCACTTCGGTCTCACCGATAGGGATCTCGGTCTCACCGAGATGGGATTGCAAACTCTCTGTTTCCCTTCATAACGTTTTGGTCCAACCGATACGAGCAATCGGTCCCACCAAGTTCGCAACGCAAACTCTCTGTTTCCCTTTTGTAACGTTTCGGTCTCACTAAAATGAGCGATTCGGTCCCACCGAGTTTGCCTGACCAACTCTCTATTTGCCTATTACAGAAATTGGTCCTACCGAGTTTATGTGATCGGTCTCATCGAGATTACGTTATGCCCTAACCCTAATGAAACCGGACCCACCGAGTTGACATGTCGGTCCCACCGAAAATCCTAACGTTCATATTTTGAACTAAATCGGTCTGACCGAGTTTCATGATTCGGTCTCACCGAGTTTAGTAAATTGTGCATAACGGTTAGATTTTATGTGGAGGCTATATATACCCCGCCACCCATCCTCCATTTGTGGAGAGAGCTATCAGAACGTGCCTACACTTCCAGCATACATTTTTTGAGAGAGAACCACCTACTCGTGTGTTGAGACCAAGATATTCCATTCCAACCACAAGAATCTTGATCTCTAGCCTTCCCCAAGTTGCTTTCCACTCAAACCATCTTTCCACCAAATCCAAATCTGTGTGAGAGAGAGTTGAGTGTTGTGGAGACTATCATTTGAAGCACAAGAGCAAGGAGTTCATCATCAACACACCATCTATTACCTTTTGGAGAGTGGTGTCTCCTAGATTGGTTAGGTGTCACTTGGGAGCCTCCGACAAGATTGTGGAGATGTGTAACACCCACGATGCGGCTATATCTCCCACGTGTCAGAGCATGACTTAGAGGCATAACCGCATAGTAGGCATGTTGCAAGAGGGGTAATCTTTACACATCCCATGTACTGAATAAGAAAGAGATAAAGAGTTGGCTTACAATTGCCACTTCACACAATACATAAATATAGCATTACATCATCCAGATACAAAAGCGGTCTGACTACGGAACCAAAATAAAGACAACCCCAAATGCATAGGTCCCCGATCGCCCCAACTGGGCTCCACTACTGATCGCTCGGAAAGGAAACATAGTAACGTCTTGAATCCTCGTCAAACTCCCACTTGAGTTCGGTAGCGTCCCCTGCACTGCCATCATCGACACCTGCATTTGGTTTTGGAAGTAATCTGTGAGTCACGGGAATCGACAATCTCACACCCTCGCGATCAAAACTATTTAAGCTTATGGGTAGGAAAATGTAGTGAGGTGGAGCTGCAACAAGCACTAGCATAGATGCTGGCTAACTTATGCAAATGAGAGCGAGAAGAGAAGCAAAGCATGGTCGAGAAGCTACAAAGATCAAGAAGTGATCCTGAAACTACTTATGTTCAAGCATAACACGAGATCGTGTTCTCTTCTCGGACTCCGCCGAAAAGAGACCATCACAGCTACACACGCTGTTGATTCATTTTAATTAAGTTAAGTGTAAGGTTTTCTACAACCGGATATTAACAAATTCCCATCTACCCATAACCGCAGGCACGATTTTCGAAAGTTCAAAACCCTACAGGGGTGTCCCAACTTAGCCCATCACAAGCTCTCACGGTCAACGAAGGATATTCCTTCTCCCAGGATGACCCGATCAGACTCGGAATCCCGGTTACAAGACATTTCGACAATGGTAAAACAAGACCAGCAAAGCCGCCCGATGTGCCAACAAATCCCGATAAGAGCTGCACATATCTCGTTCTCAGGGCACACCGGATGAACACTACGTACAACTAAAACCAACCCTCAAGTTTCCCCGAGGTGGCACTGCAAGTGGCTCTGTTTTGGACCAACACTCAAAGGAGCACTGGCCCGGGGGTTTAAAATAAAGTGACCCTTGAGTCCGCGGAACCCAAGGGAAAAAGGCTTAGGTGGCAAATGGTAAAACCAAGTATGGGCCTTGCTGGAGGAGTTTTATTCAAGGCAAACTGTCAATGGGTTCCCATTATAACCCAACCGCGTAAGGAACGCAAAATCAAGGAACATAACACCGCTATGACGGAAACTAGGGCGGCAAGGGTGGAACAAAACACCAGGCATAAGGCCGTGCCTTCCACCCTTTACCAAGTATATAGATGCATTAAAGTAACGAGATATAATAATGATATCCCAACAATAATCATGTTCCAACAAGGAACAAACTCAATCTTCACCTTCAACTAGCAACGCTATAAGAGGGGGTAAGTAAAGCGGTAACATAGCCAAACAATGGTTTGCTAGGACAAGGTGGGTTAGAGGCTTGACATGGCAATATGGGAGACATGATATAGCAAGTGGTAGGTATCGCGGCATAGCAAAAGAGCGAGCAACTAGCAAGCAAAGGTAGAAGTGATTTCGAGTGTGTGGTCATCTTGCCTGCAAAGTTCTCCGAGTTGACATAAGCTTGATCCATGTAAGCATACTCAATGGGTTCCTCTATCACGAACTCGTCTCCCAGCTCTACCCAAGGCAAGAACACAAGCAAAGGAAACCACAATCAACCACGGTGCAATGCGCAAGCAACATGATACAAAACATGACATGACATGCGGGATGTGATATGCAATGCATATGCGTGCTCCGGAAGGAAAAGATTGAACCAGGCCTCAACTTGGCAAACCAAGTGTGCCGCTGGAAAGGTGAGTTTATTTTGGTCGAAATCTATATAAAGATCACCGGAATCGAATGCACGGTTTGCAAATGGCAAGCAAAACAAGAATGGCACAATTCTGCGATTAACAGCACGATGCCATCTAGAATGCAACAAGAAACTAAGCTACTGCACTCCAACATAGCAACAAAGCACATGGAAGTGATCTACTCAAGATGCTTGACAAAAGATGAACACTGAGCTACGGCTAATCACACAAGAGCAGGTTTAAACAAGCATGGCAAAAATGCAAAAGATATCAGCATCACAGACTTTGGGAAAATAACATGTCAGGAATTAACATCATGAAGCAATGTTTAGAGCAAGATATCAACAAGCTATAGGGGTATAACATAGCAAAACAAGCCATGGAATGAATCCACTCAAAGCATGTAACAAAAGTCCCTTACTGACTATAAGCCAAAAAGGATCAGAAGATATGATGGCACCCATGTAAACATAGCAAGTTTCGTTAACAGATTCAGACTTAGCAGAAAACTGGACATGGCAAAAACAGAATTATGAAGGCCTCTTTGCGAGCTCGATTCACTCAACACAAGGAATTGCATGACAAGCTAAGCATACTACCAGCAAGAATACATGATCATGAAGCTAACCATGGCAAGACAATCTCATAGCATGCATGGATCAACTACAACAACCTTGGCAAAATTGATTAACACGTAAACAGTCTACCAGGAACATTTTATAGCAAAAGTAGAGAAAGATTGAGTCATGCTAGGGAACTCCATAAATGCAAATAGGGACATGGATGGATAGAGCATAACCATATGTCAAAATCATCCTTTTTGAACATACTCAAAAGAAGCATGGATCTCTCTGTAGCAACATGAACACATGACATAAAAATAACAGCAGAACAATGACTTAGTGAAAATCTAAGTCCCTGAAATCAGCAATATTAGAGAGCTACTTTGCATGGATGTGATAGTCACCACATTGATCACAAAAATACATAGCATACACCCCTGTAAATATGGCATGGCATAGCCCAAAACACATGTAGAGCGCATGCCCATATGCAGCACACAATAATCATGGCAAAAATGACAAATGCTCAAGATCTGTTAAGTAACAGGAACTAACATTTCATAACACTCTTGCATCAACCATTTGGGCATCAATATGGACTCAAACAAGCAGGTCACAATGGAACAAAATTAAGAGCACATCCAGATGAACAATTTGATATATTATGCGCAAGAAACGGAGCTACGATGACAGGGTTATGGCATGTAGTAAAGAGCTAGAAATTATAGTAGATGACAAAGACTTAGTGGAAAAAGGACCTCTCCGGAATAGATCTAGGGTTCACCGGCGCACGGATTGAGGATCACCGGAGATGGAGGGGACGGCGGTCGGAGTATGGAGGAGAGCAGGGTAGCACGGATCCAGCGTTGGGCGAAGACGACCGGAGAAGGGGGCGGCTCCCGCGGCGGCGGCGCGGGGCTCGGCGTGGGGCGGCGGCGACCGGCGAGGCGGCGGGCGGCGAGACGGCAGTGAGGCAGGGCGGCGAAGGCGGCGGTCGACGGATGCGGGGGCGGCGGCGCTCGCGCGGGGAGCGCCTCGGGTGCCTTGGGCACGGGCGGCTGACGTGCGGGCTTCGGGGCCCTACCATGGGCCGAGCGGGCCGGCGACGCGCGCCGGTGCGGTGGCAAGACGTGGCGCGGGCTGAGTGGCTCGGGGTGGCGGCACGATTTGTCCGGCGTCGCCCGGACATGTCCAGCGGCGTGGAGGGGAAATTTAGGGTTTTGGACTGCGAATTTCGGAGGGGGGGCTGTTTTTATAGCTAGAGGGAGCTAGGAGAGTCCAAATGGAGTGCGGTTTTCGGCCACACGATCGTGATCGAACGGACGAGAGGATGGATGGGGTTTTGATGGGTTATTGGGCCACTTTGTAGGGGTGTTTTGCTGCAACACACACGAGGCCTTTACGGTTCCCCGGTTAACCGTTGGAGTATCAAACGGACTCCAAATGGCACGAAACTTGATAGGCGGTCTACCGGTGGTGTATCAAGGACGCTTGGAAAATCTCGGTCCATTCTGAGAAAGTTTAACACCCGCACATGAAAAGAGGCAAAAGGGGATGCCGGAGGACGTAGGAGTGTCGAATTGCAAAACGGACAACAGGGAAAAATGCTCGGATGCATGAGACGAACACGTATGCAAATGCGATGCACATGATGACATGATATGAAATGCATGACATGGACAAAAAGCAAAACGAAGACAAAACCCAACCACGAGGGAATATCATAACTTAGACCCGAAAATGGCAAGAGTTGGAGTACAAATATGGTAAGCTACATCCGGGGCGTTACAACACTCCACCACTATGAAAGGATCTCGTCCCGAGATCTAGGACTGAAAGACCTCCGGATATTCGGAACGGAGGTGGTCCTCGCGTTCCTAGGTGGCTTCTCGGTCGGAATGATGTGACCACCTCACTTTCAGGAATTTGATAGACTTGTTGCGAGTCTTGCACTCAGTTTCTTCAAGGATTGCAATGAGATGCTCATGATAAGACATGTCTTCTTGGAGATCAATCTCTTCGAAGTTGATGGTGGGCTCAGGCATCTTGAAAAACTTGCGAAGCTGTGACACTTGAAACACGTCGTGCACATTTGCATAGTTGGACGGAAGCTCAAGTTGATAGGCGAGATCGCCTCTTTTGCCAATGATCTTGAAAGGACCCACGTATCTAGGGGCAAGCTTCCCTTTGATACTGAAGTGACGAGTACCTTTCATTGGAGAGACGTGGAGGTAGACATGGTCTCCGATCTTGAAAGCCAAGTCATGATGCTTGCTATAATAGTAATTCTTCTGGCGCGATAGCGTGGCTTTGAGATTTTCATGGATGACTTTACACATTTCTTCAGCTTCTGTGATTAAGTCATTGCAAAGAAGTTGGTGTTCACCAATCTCTGACCAATTAAGAGGAGTACGACACTTTCTGCCATAGAGAATCTCGAATGGGGCCTTGCCCGAACTCGCTTGGGAGCTGTTGTTGTAGGAGAACTCGGCATATGGAAGACAATCTTCCCACTTCATACCAAAAGAAATGACACAAGCCCTGAGCATATCTTCAAGAATTTGATTGACTCGCTCGACTTGTCCACTAGTTTGAGGATGAAAGGCTGTGCTGAAGCGAATGTTTGTGCCCATGGATTTCTGAAAGGAGTCCCAGAACTTAGAAGTGAAGATGCTTCCATGATCTAAAAATATCCACTATGGAATGCCATGCAAGGAGACAATCCTGGAGGTATATAGCTCTGCCAACTGAGCTGCTGTGATAGATTCTCTGATAGGAAGAAAATGAGCCACTTTTGTAAGCTTCTCGATGACGACAAAGATAGCATCATTTCCACGCTTGGACTTGGGAAATCCAGTCACAGAGTCCATCTCAATATGGTCAAACTTCCATTCTGGAATGGCAAGAGGTTGGAGGAGACCAGCTGGCCATTGGTGTTCTATTTTCACTCTTCTGCAGACATCACATTCATTCACAAACTGAGCAATTTCTCGCTTCATTCTAGTCCACCAATACGACTGCTTGAGGTCATGGTACATCTTTGTACTTCCAGGATGAATAGATAAGAGTGAATTGTGAGCCTCGTTCATAATGAATTTACGAAGGTCACCCTTAGGAACAACAATTCGATCCTCGAAGAATAGAGTATCTTTGTCATCAAGGGAATATCACTTGTACTTGGGTTGGCTCTTGGCAATCCCAATATTCACCTTCTTCACCATTGCATCAAGAAGTTGTGCCTCACAAATTTGATCTTCCAAAGTAGGAGAGACTTGGAGGTTGGCAAGAAATCCTTGAGGAACAACTTGGAGATTAAGTTTGTGGAAAGCTTCACAAAGATTCGGTTGGAAGGGCTTGAGAATCAAACTGTTGCAGTAAGCCTTCCTGCTCAAAGCGTCTGCAATGACATTGGCCTTGCCTGGAGTATATTCAATACTCGGATTATACTCTTGAATCATTTCGACCCAACGAGTCTGCCTGAGGTTGAGGTTAGGTTGAGTGAAGATGTACTTGAGGCTCTTATGATCAGTGAAGATGTCCACTTTCCTTCCCAACAAGAGATGTCTCCATGTTAAAAGAGCATGGACAACTGCCACCAACTCGAGGTCATGAGTGGGGTAGTTCTTTTCGTTGGGCTTCAACTGGCGAGAGGTATAGGCCACAACTTTCTTCTCTTGCATTAACACAGCACCGAGACCTTGCAGGGAAGCATCACAGAAAACTTCGAATGGTTTGGATTCATCAGGAGGAGTCAGAACTGGAGCTGTGACTAGCTTCTCTTTGAGGGTGTTGAAAGCGATGTCACATTCAGGCGTCCAGACATACTTCACATGCTTCTGGAGGAGGTTGGAAAGAGGCTTTGCAATCTTAGAGAAATTCTCAACGAATCTTCGACAATAGCTTGCAAGCACAAGAAAGCTGCGTAGCTGCTTCACATTCTGAGGCAGTTCCCAATTCACAATTGCAGACACCTTCTCAGGATTAACAGCTATGCCCTTGGCGGAGATGATATGGCCAAGGTAGAGAACCTCATTGAGCCAAAACTCACACTTTGAAAACATCGCATAGAACTGATGTTCTTTGAGTTTGTCCAGCACCAATCTCAAGTGCTTGGCATGATCCTCTTTGTTCTTGGAAAAGACCAAAATATCATCGAGATACACCAAGATGAAATCATTTGTGTAGGGATTGAAGATGAAGTTCATCATGCGAGAGAATGTTGGAGGAGCATTGACAAGGCCGAAAGACATGACAGTGTATTCATAAGAACCATAGCTTGTTCCGAATGCTGTCTTGGGGATATCTTGTTCACGAATGCGAATCTGATGATAACCCATACAGAGGTCAGGCTTGGAGAATACTTGAGCACCCTTGAGTTGTTCGAATAGCTCATTGATGTTGGGAAGTGGGTACTTGTTCTTTATGGTCTTCTTATTCAATGGACGATAGTCGACACAAAGTTGGTTCGTTCCATCCTTCTTCTTTACAAAAAGAACACCACAACCCCATGGAGAAGAACTCGGTCGGATCAGACCCATACGCTCTTGTACATCAAGTTGTTTCTTCAGCTTGTTCAACTCTTCTGGTCCAAGCTTGTAAGGATGTTTGCAAACAGGTTCAGTGCCAGGCTCAAGATCGATGATGAATTCAACTGGCCGGTGAGGATGCATTCCTGGAAGCTCTTCTAGAAAGATGTCTTGATATTTACAAACAACTGGAATCTGAGAGATGGCATTCAACTCGCCCTTCTCATTGAGGGAAAACAACTGAATGGTATCGTCACGAGTGGCATAGATGATCACATCCTCAGACGAGTGTGTCAATTGAATCTGCCTGGCAGCACAATCAAGCTGAGCCTTGTGCTTAGAAAGCCAGTCCATGCCGAGAATTAGATCAATATCCGAGTTACCAAGAACAATTGGAGAGGACAGAAATTTATAGTCGCCCATCTTGATAGACACATCCGGGACGCAATTGTTAGATGTCATTTGCTTGCCCGGGGACACAATCTTCAACGGGAAAGGAATCTTTTCGGTCACAAACTCATGCTTGGCAACAAAAGGTCTTGAAATGAAAGAAAGCGATTCACCAGTATCAAACAATGCTTTTGCAGGAATATCATTAACATGAAGATTACCCATGATTACTTCTGAAGAGTCCTCTGCCTGAGCTGCGTTCATCATGTTGACCTTGGCATACTTGGGATTATGCTTGACCACTGCATTACTGGCAGATCTCACAGGAGGAGGAGGAGGAAGGCGCCTTTGGTTGAAGCATTTGTTCGCATAGTGCCCTTTCTGCTAACACTTGTTGCAAGTAACCTCTGAGAGCGGACGGTGATACGGAGCACTTGACCTTGGAGCATGAGAGAAGCTTTGTTCTGATAGCCTGGGTTGGGTGGGTGGGAAGATCCATTGCCACCTTTACTCTTCTGCTGGTAAGGCGGATGGAACGGAGGAGGAGGAGGCAACCAGAACTTTTGCTGCTTAGCTGCCACTTGAGTTGAAGAAGGAGTTGCAAGCATCGCACTTGATCTGAGCAGCTTCTTGCTTTAGTGCCATGTTGTAGAACTCATCATACTCGGTCGGCTCAAAAAGCACGAGCTAGATGCATATCTTCTCTAAGGCCACCTCTGAATTGATAAATCATGCTTTTCTCGTCAGGGACGACTTGTTTAGCGAAACAAGCGAGCCTCTGAAACAGGATGTTGTATTGGTAAATAGACATGCTGCCTTGCTTCAGATTGCAGAACTGCTCGCGCTTACTCTCAGCAACACTTTGAGGAATGTGGTGAGCTTTGAAGTCCTGGTGGAAATCATCTGAGGTAATCACATGACCTCCTCTGGAATCTTTGTATTGTTGATACCACTCAGCAGCTTGGTCTTTGAGTTGGAACGAAGCAAACTTGACAAAGTCCTCAGGCCTGGCATTGCTACACTCAAAATGTTTGCAGATATCCACAAGCCAATCGTCAGCGTCTATGGCCTCAACACAGTTACTGAAGGACTTTGGCTGGTTTGCGAGGAACTGGTTGAGGGTAGCAAACTGAGCTTGATTGTTGCCTTGGCCTTGATTTCCTTGGTTGCGCTCTTGCAAGAGTTGCAAAGGCATCTGCGTGTTGGCGTTGGTGGCGGCCATGACAGCTTACCGTGCCTCCGGAGGTGGAGGTGATGGCGGAGGTTCCGGATTCTGACGCGTTGGAGGAGCCATCCTGAAGATGTTACATCCGTTAGCATCTTCAAAGACATATATTCAAGCTGAATCAATGGATCGAAATTGCAACATATAGCCTTAACATCCGAACAAGAATGAATGAATGAATTCCAAAGTAAATCATCACACTTCCATAAGGTTGAGAAGCCACTTAGATAAAGATAGATGAATAAAACAACAAGGTACGGATATGAACAAATATTTGGTAAGGATTACCCAATAACAAACCAACTATCTGCGGGAAGAAATAATAGAGCTACTAGAATTCCCACCTATAAAACTCCCGAAACTTTCTGGTTATGCATTCAGGTGTTGGGGATACAGGGGAAGCATAATATCTCACCAAAAACTAGCAAATCCTACATCCAGCTGTATCCATCCTTCAACACATAACCAAGAAACCTTCGGAAATCATTTACCTCAACCTTCGAAAAGCATCCGTTATACGAGTTATGGCAATACTCCCGAACTCCCGCCCCAGTACTGGGTGGCGTCGAGGTTATCTCACCAACAACTGCATAAAGGAGATTTTTGATGTCGGCGAACTCATGTATTCCAGAACTGCAACGATAAAATTGTGATGACAACACCTTGGAGCTCAACTCCCCGGGACACTGCCACAATCCCTAAATGTCAGGAGGCACCAAGAACAATGTTCTCGTCACAAAACCATCGAAAGATTCCAAGATACCCACGTGATCCTAATTTTTTTTCATGAAATTTGAGGAGAGAAGAGTCAAAACTCTACGTCAGGAGGCCTCACCAGAGCAACGAAGGGACTTAGGAGTAAAAAGAATCCTACTCTCCAATATATATAATCCTATAAGACTAAAAACATTTTTCTAGACTCAACAGCGGCAGCGATTCGATCAAGCAGGGGGCTCCTAAGCTGGGGAAGGCTCCGATTACCAACTTGTAACACCCACGATGCGGCTATATCTCCCACGTGTCGGAGCACGAGTTTGAGGCATAACCGCATAGTAGGCATGTCGCAAGAGGGGTAATCTTTACACATCCCATGTACTGAATAAGAAAGAGATAAAGAGTTGGCTTACAATCGCCACTTCACACAATACATAAATATAGAATTACATCATCCAGATACAATCACGGTCCGACTACGGAACCAAAATAAAGACAACCCCAAATGCATAGGTCCCCGATCGCCCCAACTGGGCTCCACTACTGATCGTCCAGAAAGGAAACATAGTAACGTCCTGAATCCTCGTCGAACTCCCACTTGAGTTCGGTAGCGTCCCCTACACTGGCATCATCGACACCTGCATATGGTTTTGGAAGTAATCTGTGATTCACGGGGACTCGACAATCTCACACCCTCGCGATCAAAACTATTTATGCTTATGGGTAGGAAAAGATAGTGAGGTGGAGCTGCAGCAAGCACTAGCACATATGGTGGCTAACTTACGCAAATGAGAGCGAGAGGAGAAGCAAAGCACAGTCGAGAAGCTACAAAGATCAAGAAGTGATCTTGAAACTACTTACGTTCAAGCATAACACGAGACCGTGTTCTCTTCCCGGACTCCGTCGAAAAGAGACCATCACGGCTACACACGCTGTTGATTCATTTTAATTAAGTTAAGTGTCAGGTTTTGTACAACCGGATATTAACAAATTCCCATCTGCCCATAACCGCGGGCACGACTTTCGAAAGTTCAAAACCCTGCAGGCGTGTCCCAACTTAGCCCATCACAATCTCTCACGGTCAACGAAGGATATTCCTTCTCGCAGGACGACCCGATCAGACTCGGAATCCCGGTTACAAGACATTACGACAATGGTAAAACAAGACCAGCAAAGCCGCCCGATGTGCCGACAAATCCCGATAGGAGCTGCACATATCTCGTTCTCAGGGCACACCGGATGAACACTACATACAACTAAAACCAACCCTCAAGTTTCCCCGAGGTGGCGCTGTAAGTGGCTCTATTTTGGACCAACACTCAGAGGAGCACTGGCCTGAGGGTTTAAAATAAAGATGACCCTTGAGTCCGCGTAACCCAAGGGAAAAGGCTTAGGTGGAGGAGTTTTATTCAAGGTGAACTGTCAAGGGGTTCCCATTATAACCCAACCGTGTAAGGAACACAAAATCAAGGAACATAACACTGGTATGACGGAAACTAGGGCGGCAAGAGTGGAACAAAACACCAGGCATAAGGCCGAGCCTTCCACCCTTTACCAAGTATATAGATGCATTAAAGTAAAACATATGTAATAATGATATCCCAACAATAATCATGTTCCAACAAGGAACAAACTCCATCTTCACCTGCAACTAGCAACATTATAAGAGGGGCTGAGCAAAGCGGTAACATAGCCAAACAACGGTTTTCTAGGACAAGGTGTGTTAGAGGCTTGGCATGGAAATATGGGAGACATGATATAGCAAGTGGTAGGTATCGCGGTAGAGCAAAAGAGCGAGGAACTAGCAAGCAAAGATAGAAGTGATTTCGAGGGTATGGTCATCTTGCCTGCAAAGTTCTCCGAGTTGACATAAGCTTGATCCTCATAACCATACTCAACGGGTTCCCCGATCACGAACTCGTCTCCTGGCTCTACCCAAGGCAAGAACACAAGAAAAAGAAACCACAATAAATCACAGTGCAATGCGCAAGCAACATGATGCAAAACATGACATGACATGCGGGATGTGATATGCAATGCATATGCGTGCTCTGGAAGGAAAAGATTGAACCATGCCTCAACTTGGCAAACTAAGTGTGCCACTGGAAAGATGAGTTGATTTCGGTCGAAATCGATATAAAGATCACCGGAATCGGATGCACGGTTTGCAAATGGCAAGCAAAACAAGAATGGCACAATTCTGCGATTAACAGCACAATGCCATCTAGAATGCAACAAGAAACTAAGCTACTGCACTCGGACATACCAACAAAGCACATGAAAGTGATCTACACAATATGTTTGACAAAATATGGACACTGAGCTACGGCTAAATCACACAAGAGCGGGTTCAGACAAGCATGGCAAAAGTGCAAAAGATATCAGCATCACAGACTTAGTGAAAATAACATGTCAGGAATTAACATCAGGAAGCAATGTTTAGAGCAAGATATCAACATGCTACATGAACATAACATAGCAAAATAAGGCATGTCATGAATCTAATCAAAGCATATAACAAAAGTCCCTTATTGGAGGAGTTTTATTCAAGGCAAACTGTCAATGGGTTCCCATTATAACCCAACCGCGTAAGGAACGCAAAATCAAGGAACATAACACCGGTATGACGGAAACTAGGGCGGCAAGGGTGGAACAAAACACCAGGAATAAGGCCGAGCCTTCCACCCTTTACCAAGTATATAGATGCATTAAAGTAACGAGATATAATAATGATATCCCAACAATAATCATGTTCCCACAAGGAACAAACTCAATCTTCACCTTCAACTAGCAACGCTATAAGAGGGGCTGAGCAAAGCAGTAACATAGCCAAACAACGGTTTTCTAGGACAAGGTGGATTAGAGGCTTGACATGGCAATATGGGAGACATGATATAGCAAGTGGTAGGTATCGCGGCATAGCAAAAGAGCGAGCAACTAGCAAGCAAGGATAGAAGTGATTTCGAGGGTATGGTCATCTTGCCTGCAAAGTTCTCCGAGTTGACATAAGCTTGATCCTCGTAAGCGTACTCAACGGGTTCCTCGATCACAAACTCGTCTACCAGCTCTACCCAAGGAAAGAACACAAGCAAAGGAAACCACAATCAACCACGGTGCAATGCACAAGCAACATGATGCAAAACATGACATGACATGCAGGATGTGATATGCAATGCATATGCGTGCTCCGGAAGGAAAAGATTGAACCAGGCCTCAACTTGGCAAACCAAGTGTGCCGCTGGAAAGATGAGTTGATTTCGGTCGAAATCTATATAAAGATCACCGGAATCGAATGCACGGTTTGCAAATGGCAAGCAAAACAAGAATGGCACAATTCTACGATTAACAGCACGATGCCATCTAGAATGCAACAAGAAACTAAGCTACTGCACTCCAACATAGCAACAAAGCACATGGAAGTGATCTACTCAAGATGCTTGACAAAAGATGAACACTGAGCTACGGCTAATCACACAAGAGCAGGTTTAAACAAGCATGGCAAAAATGCAAAAGATATCAGCATCACAGACTTTGGGAAAATAACATGTCAGGAATTAACATCAGGAAGCAATGTTTAGAGAAAGATATCAACATGCTACAGGGGTATAACATAGCAAAACAAGCCATGGAATGAATCCACTCAAAGCATGTAACAAAAGTCCCTTACTGACCATAAGCCAAAAAGGATCAGAAGATATGATGGCACCCATGTAAACATAGCAAGTTTCGTTAACAGATTCACACTTAGCAGAAAACTAGACATGCCAAAAACAAAATTATGAAGGCCTCTTTGCGAGCTCGATTCACTCAACACAAGGCATTGCATGACAAGCTAAACATACTACCAGCAAGAATACATGATCATGAAGCTAACCATGGCAAGAAGAATCTCATAGCATGCATGGATCAACTACAACAACCTTGGCAAAATTGATTAACACGTAAACAATCTGCCAGGAACATTTTATAGCAAAAGTAGAGCAAGATTGAGTCATGCTATGGAACTCCATAAATGCAAACAGGGACATGGATGGATAGAGCATAACCATATGTCAAAATCATCCTTATTGAACATACTCAAAAGAAGCATGGATCTCTCTGTAGCAACATGAACACATGACATAAAAATAACAGCAGAACAATGACTTGGTGAAAATATAAGTCCTTGAAATCAGCAATATTACGAGAGCTACTTTGCATGCATGTGATAGTCACCACATTGATCACAAAAATACATGGCATACACCCCTGTAAAGATGGCATGGCATAGCCCAAAACACATGTATAGCTCATGGCCATATGCAGCACACAATAATCATGGCAAAAATGACAAATGCCCAAGATCTGCTAAGTAACAGGAACTCACATTTTATAACACTCTTGCATCAACCATTTAGGCATCAATATGGACTCAAACAAGCAGGTCACAATGGAACAAAATAAAGAGCACATCCAGACGAACAATTTGATATATTATGCTCAAGAAACGGAGCTACGATGACAGAGTTATGACATGTAAAACAGAGCTAGAAATTATAGCAGATGACAAAGACTTAGTGGGAAAAGGACCTCTCCAGAATAGATCTAGGGTTCACCGGCGGACGGATTGAGGATCACCAGAGGGCTCACCGGAGATGGAGGGGACGGTGGCCGGAGTACGGAGGAGAGCGGGGCGGCGCGGTTCCGGTGTTGGGCGAACACGGACGGAGAGGGGGGCGGCTCCCTCGGCGGCGGCGATGGTCGAAGGCGGCGGCGGCGACCGGCGAGGCGGCAGGCGGCGAGATGGCGGCGAGGCAGGGCGGTGGTCGACGGACGCAGGGGCGGCGGCGCTCGCGCGGGGAGCCGCGGGGCGCCTCGGGCGCCGGGCGGCTGACGTGCGGGCTTCGGGGGCCCGCCGTGGGCCGAGCGAGCCGGCGGCGCGCGCCGGTGCGGTGGCGACACATGGCACAGGCTGA
The DNA here is from genome assembly GCF_018294505.1 of Triticum aestivum. Classification (NCBI taxonomy): domain Eukaryota; kingdom Viridiplantae; phylum Streptophyta; class Magnoliopsida; order Poales; family Poaceae; genus Triticum; species Triticum aestivum. Next base: position 289,310,603 of record NC_057800.1, read on the forward strand.
GTGGCTCGGGGCGGCGGCGCGATTTGTCCGGCGTCGCTCGGCCGTGTGCGGCTGCGCGGAGGGGAAATTTAGGGTTTTGGACTGCGAATTCGGAGGGAGGTGTTTTTATAGCTAGAGGGAGCTAGGAGAGTCTAAATGGAGTGCAGTTTTCAGCCACGCGATCGTGCTCGAACGGCCGAGAGGATGGATGGGGTTTGGATGGGTTATTGGGCCACTTTGGTGGGGTGTTGGGCTGCAATACACACGAGGCCTTTACGATTCCCCGGTTAACCGTTGGAGTATCAAACAGACTCCAAATGGCACGAAACTTGATAGGCGGTCTACCGGTGGTGTACCAAGGCCGCTTGGAAAATCACGGTCCATTTCGAGAAAGTTTAACACCCGCACACGAAAAGAGGCAAAAGGGGACGCCGGAGGACGTAGGAGTGTCGGATTGCAAAACGGACAATGGGGAAAATGCTCGGATGCATGAGACGAACACGTATGCAAATGCGATGCACATGATGACATGATATGAAATGCATGACATGGACAAATAGCAAAACGAAGAAAAAACACAACCACGAGGGAATATCATAACTTAGAGCCGAAAATGGCAAGAGTTGGAGTACAAATATGGTAAGTTACATTCGGGGCGTTACAAGTTGAACCAAGGAGTTTGTACGGGCAAGGAGATCGCCTACTTCGTGAAGATCTACCGAAGTGAGGCAAGTCCTTCGTGGGCGATGGCCATGGTGGGATAGACAAGGTTGCTTCTTCATGGACCCTTCATGGGTGGAGCCATCCGTGGACTCGTGCAGTCGTTACCCTTCGTGGGTTGAAGTCTCCATCGACGTGGATGTACGATAGCACCACCTATCAGAACCACGCCAAAAATCTCCGTGTCTACATTGTGTTTGCTCCCTCCAAACTTCTCCCTTTACCTTCATGTGCAATGTTTTACATTGCGCTTCTATACTCTTTAGACTTGCATGTGTAGGTTGATTACTTGACTTGTTCTAAGTTGCTAAAATCGTCCAAGACTTAAAATTGGGAAAAAGATAGATTTTTATTTGGTCAAGTAGTCTAATCACCCCCCCCCCTCAAGACATACTTTTGATCCTACATCCATGACCTAACTAACCACACAAGACTTTAGTCCAGGTTTATCACCTATTTGAGGTTGTATCCGCAAGGAAAGTCCGGCTGAGATTTCTATCACGGCCTCAAATGATGTGTGCGGGGTTCCCAAGTCCACCTCGACGGATGGTACCGCGCTTGTACACCGTGCCCCTGTGCCTATCATAACAAAGCCTACCCCTTCAGTCAGCGCTAAGTACACCCCAACACATCCTGTAGACACCAGAAACTAGCTAGATGCACCTCCTGGACAGAGATCAAGGCGATTAATAAGTCGAGAGGGGTCGAGTTACCAGAACCCAATGTGTGGTAGTAACTGTCTTGGATCACAAACATGGAAGTCAGTTCCTAAGGACGGTTTCCATGAGACAACCCACCATGTACTCCTAAATGGCCTCTCATCGCTACCTTTTCCAAATCATGTTCACACACTTACATCTCAACAGTAGGACATGTTCATCGCCATTCCAATCCATCCCAGATGAATCAGACCTGACACAACTCTAAGTATAGTAGGCATAACAAGCAAGCATGAATGAGTACACATCATGGCTCAAACAACTCCTACTCATGCCAGTGGGTTTTACTAATATCTGTGGCAAAGCCAGGTCATGCGGAGGAATGGGTTCAACTACCGCAAATGTAATAGTTAAGTCGTTGTTGTCCTAATGCAGAAAAAGAGAGCAAGAGCGAGAGAGTGGGATTGTATCAGAATGCTCAAAGGGGGTTTTCCTGCCTGACACTTATAAAGATAGTACTATTCTTCATCGGTGTCAACGATCACAACATCGGAACCTTTTGCTACCGAGTGGGGACAAACACCGACAAATAAGAAGGAACACAATCAATGCAACGCAACAAACATGATGTATGATCATGATATGTTAAGGTACTTAATTCACCTAATGCAATGGCTAGACCTATTAATTGAAATGGAATTCAAACATATAGCAAATTCCAACTCCAAAACTAATTACCATACATTCCATAAGCATGAATTGTGCCAGTTAACTTGGTCAAATATGCTTGAAAATGCCATAAACAGATTCTTGACATTTTCTGATCAATTTTCATATATAGTTTATTTTCAATGGAGTTATAGTTTATTTTATATGATTTTTCAAAGTTTTAACTATTTTGTAGATTTTCCTGATTTATTGAACATTCCAGAAGAGCTTTAATGCATTAGCAAGGTAAACGGTGACGTCAGTAGGTCAATAGGTTGACAATGTCAAACCTGGCATGTGGGGCCTACCAGTCAGTGGCACAGTTAAATTAATAGTGTTTAATTAAAACCTAACTAAGATTATTAGCAGGCTGGGCCCACTTTCAGTGACCTAATGGTTAACTAAATGGTGACTAGTACTAACTAAGTACGTACCACATCAACACAACCAGAGGTTAACCGCCAGCGCTAAACAGAGGGCATGGGAGTTGCCCGTTCGGCCAGCTCCGGCAATGGGAGCTCGCGCGGTTCGGTGCGTTGGAAAGATGCTGCCGCGATGCTTCAGATGGGGCCGTGGCAAGTGCTGGGGTGGGCTGTGGCGTCGGCGACGCGAGCATGGCGGCAACGGTGCTACGGTCATGCACGACGCGTGGCCGCTGGGGTGTTGGCGACCAAAAGGCATAGCTGGGTGGCATCGGTAGGTCACAGGGAGCACGAGGGAAGTAGCGCAATGCGTGACGAGCTCGGCAGCAGGCAGGTGAGGGGGTCCTGTATTAGGGGGGGTCCTCGGACAGCCGGACTATATAATTTGGCCGGACTGTTGGACTATGAAGATACAAGATTGAAGACTTCGTCCCGTGTCCGGGTGGGACTCTCCTTTGCATGGAAGGTAAGCTTGGCAATTTGGATATGTAGATCTCCTCCCTTGTAACCGACTCTGTGTAACCCTAGCCCCCTCCGGTGTCTATATAAACCGGAGGGTTTAGTTCGTAGGACAAGGACAATTAGAATCATAGGCTAGCTTCTAGGGTTTAGCCTCTACGATCTCGTAGTAGACCAACTCTTGTAATACTCATATCATCAAGATCAATCCAGCAGGACGTAGGGTATTACCTCCATCGAGAGGGCTCGAACCTGGGTAAACATTGTGTCCCCTGCCTCCTGTTACCATCCGCCTTAGACGCACAGTTCGGGACCCCCTACCCGAGATCCGCCGGTTTTGACACCGACATTGGTGCTTTCGTTGAGAGTTCCACTGTGTCGTCACCATAAGGCTTGATGGATTCTTCGATCATCGGCAATGATATGATCCAAGGTGAGGTTTTTCTCCTCAGACAGATCTTCATATTCGGCGGCTTCGTACTGCGGGCCAACTCGCTTGGCCATCTGGAGCAAATCGAGAGCTACGCCCCTGGCAATCATGTCAGGTTTGGAAGCTTAAACTACACTGCCGACATCCGCGGAGACTTGATCTTCGACGGATTCGAGCCCATGTCAGGTGTGCTGCACAGTCTCGACAAACTTGACTTAGCTCTGCCGTCGGACGGTGTTCGGGAGATCACACCTGTGGCTACTCCGGCCTTCGATCCGTAGCAGGTCGTGCCGTCCGAGGACGTGTGGATAGACCCCGCCACGGAGGCCGCACACTCAGCGGCGATAGAGCCGAATACTGACTTCACCCCCTATGAGACCTATGTTGCCGGACCCTTGGATTCATCCCCGGCCACAGGCTCTTAACCGCCCGCGTCCGTGCCTATCGAATCTGATTGGTCACCGATCCTGGAGTTCACCTCCGGGATATCTTTCAGCACTCGCCCTTGGGTGACTTGGTAAACTCATTGAAATCTCTCTCCTTGTCAGGAGACCCTTGGCCGAACTATGTCCGGCTTGAGTGGGAAGCGGACGACGAAGAAACTCATTCCCCACCGACCACCCACTTAATAGCCACTATTGACGACTTAACCGACATGCTTGATTTCGGCTCTGAAGACATCGACGGTATGGACAACAATGTAGAAGAGCAGGAACCACCGCCCGCAGGGCGCTGGACCACCACCTCATCATATGATATATACATGGTGGATACCCCCAAAGAAAGCGATGGCAATAAGGCAACAGAGGATAATCCCCCCAAGAAGCAATCTAAGCACCAGTGTCAACGGTGCCGCTCTAAGCCCCGCCGTAGCAAAAACGGCGATACCGGCACAAGAGACAATAATGCTGCGGATAGCGCCGAAGACGAATACAATCCCCTCCAGCCAGGCCTCGAGCGGGAGGATGGGCAAGTCAGCCCTAAGGAATACGCAGCAGACGGAGAATCAGAGGATGAAAATTACATGCCTCTCTCCGAAGGCGAGGTGAGCCTCGGCGACGACGAATTTATCGTGCCCGAGGATCCCTCCGAACAGGAGTGCTTCAAGCGCCGGCTTATAGCCACATCAAAAAGCCTGAAGAAAAAGCAACAACAACTTCAAGTTGAACAAGATCTGCTAGCGGATAGATGGACCGAGGTCCTGGCGGCCGAGGAATACGAACTCGAACGACCAACCAAAAGTTACCCAAAGAGCAGGTTGCTACCCCAAGTCGAGGAGGAAGCATTAAAGCCTATGCTCCCAGCGTATGATGCGGCTGACCGACCACCTAGTGGTCGAGACAAAGCGGCATATCAGGCCGAAGTCCAGCTCGCACCCTATCGCCAGTCAATTAAAATCACGAAAGCCCAGGGCAACACGCAGGACCTGCGAGACGTATTGGAAAACAAAGCAGGACTTACAAGATCGATCTACTGATCATGGGGGCATGCCCCAACGCGTGACGCCGACCGTCATGCTGGATACACTAAAAGTAAATCCGCCCAGGCCGAACACAGCAAACAAGACTCATATGAATTGTGTCGTGATATTGCCCGGCACAGAGGCGCCGCACACCCCCTATGCTTCACTGATGAAGTAATGGATCACGAGTTCCTAGAAGGTTTTAAACCCATGAATATCGAATCATATGATGGCACAACAGACCCCGAGGTATGGATCGAAGATTTCCTCCTCCATGTCCACATGGCCCACGGTGACGATCTACATGCCATCAAGTACCTTCCATTAAAACTCAAAGGGCCTGCTCGGCATTGGCTCAATAGCCTGCTGGTAAACTCCATTGGCAGTTGGGAGAATTTGGAAGATGCATTCCTTGACAACTTCCAGGGCACTTATGTGCGACCACCAGATGCCGATGACTTGAGGCACATAACCCAATAGCCAGGGGAATCAACCAGGAAATTCTGGACTCGGTTCCTAACTAAAAAGAGCCAAATTGTCGACTGTCCGGATGCCGAGGCCTTAGCGGCATTTAATCATAATATCCGCGACTAATGGCTCGCCCGACACCTTGGCCAAGAAAAGTCAAAATCCATGGCATCCCCCACGAAACTCATGACCCGCTTTTGTGTGGGCGAGGATAGTTGGCTGGCTCACAGCAACAACACATCAAGAAACCCTGGCAATTCAGATGCCAAAGATAGCAACGGCAGGCCACGTCGTAACAGGCACAAGCGCCGCAACAATAGCGACAACGCCGAAGACACGACTGTTAATGCCAGATTCAGTGGCTCTAAATCCGGTCAGCGGAAAAAGCCATTCAAAAGAAGCAATCCGGGACCGTCCAGCTTGGACCGCATACTCGATCGTTCGTGTCAAATTCACGGCACCCCCGATAAACCAGCCAACCACACCAACAGAGAATGATGGGTGTTCAAACAGGCCGGCAAGTTGAATGCCGAAAATACGGAAAAGGGGCTGCATAGCGACGAGGAGGAGGAGCCCTAGCCGCCGAACACAGGAGGGCAGAAGAAATTTCCTCCACAAGTGAAAACGGTAAATATGATATATGCAACCCATATTCCCAAGAGGGAACGGAAGCGTGCACTAAGGGACGTCTATGCGTTGGAGCCAGTCGCCCCAAAGTTCAACCCATGGTCTTCTTGTCCGATCACCTTCGATCGCAGGGACCACCCCACCAGTATCCGTCATGGCGGTTCTGCCACATTGGTCCTTGACCCCATCATTGACGGATTTCATCTCACTCGGGTCCTTATGGACGGTGGCAGCAGCCTGAACCTGCTCTATCAGGATACAATGCGCAAAATGGGTATAGACCCCTCAAGGATCAAACCCACCAAAACCACCTTTAAAGGTGTCATCCCAGGTGTAGAGGCATGTTGCACAGGCTCAATCACGCTGGAAGTGGTCTTCGGATCTCCGGATAACTTCCGAAGTGAGGAATTAATCTTCGATATCGTCCCCTTCCGCAGCGGCTATCACGCACTGCTCGGACGAACCGCAGTTGCCAGATTCAATGCGGTACCACATTATGCATACCTCAAGCTCAAAATGCCAGGACCTCGCGGGGTTATAATAGTTAATGGAAACACAGAGCGCTCACTCCGCACGGAGGAACACACTGCGGCCCTCGCAGCAGAAGCGCAAAGCAGCCTTATGACGCAAATTGCCAATTCAGCGAAAAAGACCTCGGACACCTTCAAGCGAGTCCGGAGTACCCTGCAAGAGGATCGCCAGGCACGTTTAGAGCTCGCCTAGCAGTTCGGCCTCCGTCCTAGTCCCATTCAAGCGGCAAAATTAGTGTCACGTGTACATAACTACGCACTCAAGATACCATGGGCATAGGCGAGGGCATGGCCACGGCATAGCCCACAATGCGGCTCAACCACTTCAGGGCCCGTATACCTTTAACATTTTCTTCCTTTCAGGCCCCTACTCTCCAAAGGCCCTCTCCGATAGTCCGATTATCGGACCCGTTACGGGAAGGAAACACCAAGGAAGCAAGAAGCTTTGACGTACAGGGGAATCCCCAGGTGGTCTCTGATAACGATCACTATACCTGTTTTACATACCCACACGCAGCTTGCCCTTGGATAAGACATGTCAAATAGTCCTATTTTTGCTTATTGCACTACTTGTATACATACGCTTTGACGTATCATTTCAATAACAATGTACAGCGTTAGCTTATTATTACATTTCTTCATCCTTTTTCATGTCTGCCCATTTACGACAAATTGCACCCGTACGTTCTGGTACGTAAAGTGCGCCAGGGGCTTCAGTGTGCTCCATAACACGACAAGAAAAGTCCGAACACTTTTGACAGTGCGGCACCCTGAACTTATAGCATTATATGCATTAGCTCCGAATCATGTCTTGGGTCAATAGTTGGGTTTGCCCGGCTCCCATGTTTTGGTACCTTACGTTCCGCTATATCGGCTAAGGTAGAACTGGGAGAACTACTGTGATTGTGTCCCGGTTCTTCCGGACAAGCACCTCAGTAGAGAAAGCCGAAAACTGACTGTCATGATGGGGCGAGAGCTGGTCGCTGTTCGAGAGGTCTCAAATCCTTAAAGATTTTTTCCGCTTCGGGCGAGGAGTCGGTCTTGTCCGACTTAGGCGTACATAGCGCCCCAAGTTCGGCCTTCCGAATACCAGGGGCTTCGCCAAAATTTAAAATTGTAGACTTCTATGGCTAAGTGAGAGTGATAAAGCTTTATAGTCTGATTGCCTGGTTTGTTGTGCTAAACACCTCCTTCGAAGGACCCAAAACTGGGATAAAGAGTGATCAGGTTTATCCCGAACACCTTAGTACTAGTTACATGGGGGCAGAAGCCGACGACTGGCCAACTCTCAAATTTTATAAACGGCCGCATAGAAGGTAATATTTTAAATCAAACAAGTGATACATAGTGCATATGAACTTGGTTCACATTACAGGATCAAAAAGTACATTCATTCAAATATTACATCCTTAGTACATTCCTCTGCCACAAGGTGAGCACCCTTCAGGACACTGTCATAATACTTTTCGGGGTGGCGATGCTCGTTGCCCTCCGGCGGCCCTTCCTTCACTAGCTTTTCGGCGTCCATCTTCGCCCAGTGCACTTTCGCCTGGGAAAAAGCCTTGCGCGCGCCCTCAGTGCAGACGGACCGCTTTATGATTTCAAACCGGGGGCAGGCGTTCACGAGCCGCCTTACCAAGCCCGAATAGCTGCCACGCAGGGCCTCACCAGGCCACATCCGAACTATGAGGCCTTTCATGGCCAGTTCGGCCGCCTTGTGAAGCTCGACCAGTTGCTTCAACTGGTCGCTCAAGGGCATCGTATTTTCGGTCCCAGTATACTCAGACCAAAACAACTTCTCCGTCGAGCTCCCTTCCTCGGCTCGGTAGAACTCTGCGGCATCCGACACACTGCGGGGTAGATCTGCGAACGCTCCTGAAGAACTCTGATTTCGGGTAAGTAAAAGGAAAGTTTCCTCCACATGCTTGCTTTGCATAATGAATGCCTTTCTCGCCGCTATCTTCTTGACCGCCTCAATTTCCTGGAGGGCCTTTTGGGCTTCGGCCTTGGCATTTTGCGCATTCTCGAGGGCCTTCGCAAGCTCGGACCCTTGTGTCTTAGAGTCACGCTCCAAGGACTCGTACTTCTTGATGAACTCCTGGAGCTCTTGCTGAACCTCGCCAACTCGGGCCTCTTGCTTCTCGCGCTCGGCGTGCTCCTTGGCCGCTTTGCTTTCCGCCAAGGACAGTGCCTTCCTCAGGAGTGCCACCTCGGTCGTGGCCCCTAGCAAAATTCATGACGATCCTGTGATCCAATGACAAGTTTCCTTTTTCTTTATCAATAAACAGATGAGGTATCACTTACCTTTGTTCTCTTCGAGCTGCCTCTTGGTAAGGCCAAGCTCTTCCTCGGACCGCTCAAGGTCCCGCTTCAGTGCGAAGACCTCCGCCGTGTGAGCGGCAGCGGCCAGCAGTGAAGCCTGCTTATTCACATAGACGTATTCTGATTAGAGTCCTTTGGTTATTATTTGATTCTCTGTCCTGTTTTTCTTCCAAACACCAAACAAAGCATCAGGGGCTACTGTCTATGCTATAACATTTTCTCATAATTTTATTACTTACCTCAAAGCCTGTGAGGAGGCTGGCACATGCTTTAGTTAGTCTGCTTTTGGTGGACTGAATCTTCTTGACCACCGCACTCATGATAGTGCGGTGCTCTTCTTCAATGGAAGCGCCGCGAAGCGCTTCCAGCAAATTGTTTGATGACCCTGGATGGACAGAAGCCATCGGCATAGACTTGCTGCCCCCGGCGTTAGAGCCCATGGGAGTCTTGCCCCTCGTGCGCCCATCGTCTGGAATGTCGCCTTGGGGCGCTTCCCGAACTGTCTCCCCTTGGTTCGGTACCCTTTGAAACAGCACCTCGACGTCGTCCGTAGGGCGGGGGGAGGAGGCAGTCGGGAGTGAATCGATATTCATCTCCGACAGGCCCAAACACTCATCCGAAGAAGATACGTCAATATGGGCTTTGGATGGGCTGCATGATCATGTTCGGCATGATAAGAAGCAATAAAATAAAACATACCAAGAACTCTTATGGTATCCGAATACTTACGACTTCGCCAGGGGCTTGTCCCTGGGTAACCACTCCTCGTTGCTAACAGCGGCCGTCGTGGACCAGTTCGGAAGGAGAGTCCTTCCCTTCTTGGACCATTCGGTTTCCCTGATGGGGCGACCTTCCTTTTCTTGTCTCCCCGGCTAAGGGGGGGAGAACTTTCCTCTACCTCCTCGTTTTTGCGGGAGGAGGGCGCCTCGGTGTTATCGGACGATGATTCCGATATGACCTTGCGCCGGAGACCTTTCCTGGTCCCCGTGGCCTTATTCTTGGCCTTCTTCTCCGGTGCCTCATAGGGCGCCGGAGCCAGCATCTCAGTTAAGAGAGCACTTGTTGGATCCTCGGGCAGTCGGGCCGGACAATCGATCTGCTGCGTTGTCGCGACCCATTCCTGTCAAATGGCATGGAGGCTTAGATCCCCCACATGATTATACCGGGGAAAGAAACATCTTATGAGATATAAAGAGCTTACCGGATTGGCAGGGCGCTTTGCGCTGAGTCCGCGATCCTCGGTAAGGGGAGGAGGTACCTCGGCGGCCTTGAATAGCACCCTTCAGACGTCTTGGTGTGTCATGTCAAAAAGCTCTCGCAGCGTTTGGTGCTTGGCCGGGTCGAACTCCCACATATTGAATGCCCGTCCTTGACACGGAAGGATCTAGCGGAAGAGCATGACCGTGACCACATTGATGAGCTTGATTTTCTTGCTTATCATATTTCTTACGCAGTTTTTTAGTCCGGTCAGCTCCACCAATGAACCCCTGGATAGGCTCTTCTCTTTCTAGGAGGTGAGCCGCGTGGGGATGCCAGATCGAAATTCGGGGGCCACTGCCCAGTTGGCGTCGCGTGGCTCGGTGATGTAGAACCACCCCGATTGCCACCCCTTCATGGTCTCCACATAGGAGCCCTCGAGCCAGGTGACATTAGGCATTTTGCCCACCATGGTGCCTCCGCACTCCACTTGCTGGCTGACCACCACCTTCGGCTTCACGTTGAAGGTCTTCAGCCACAGGCCGAAGTGGGGCTTGATGCGGAGGAAGGCCTTGCGCACGACGATAAACGCTGAAATGTTGAGGATGAAATTGGGGGCCAAATCATGGAAATCCATCCTGTAGTAGAACATGAGCCCGCGGACGAATGGGTGGAGGGGAAATCCCAGCCCACAGACGAAGTGGGGGAGGAATACAACCCTCTCATGGGGTCTTGGAGTAGGGACGATCTGCCCCTCGTCTGGGAGCCGGTGCGCGATGCCCGCGGCCAGGTATCTGGCTTCCCGGAGCTTCGTAATGTTCTCCTCCGTAATGGAGGAGACCATCCACCTGCCTCCCACTCTGGACATGTTTGGAGTGGTTTTACGGAGAAAATGCGAACTTGGGCGTTGGAGCTCGAGTGCGCAAGAATGGATGGGTAGGGAAGAAGAAGGCGTGGGTGAAAAGGAGGAGTCCTTGTCCCTTTACAAGGGCGGAAGAAGCTACGCGCCTCCCCACCTGCCTGGTAAACTCGCTTATTCCCCAAGCGCCGCAATTGATGGCACGGTTGGGTTACCCACACCTGTATTGATGAGAATCCCGTGATAAGGGGACACGATCTCTGCTTCGACAAGACGTGCCAAGAAAACCGCCTCGGAATATGTGTAGTAGCTGGTTGAGAAAAACGGTTCGCATAATGACCGGGCCATGGCATGATGTCACGTTATGAAAAGTTGTCAGCAAATTAGATTTGTGGAAATATTACACTCTCTACGGTGGTATGTGGAATTTGTTTTGCAGAGCCGGACACGACCCTTGTGTTCAAAAATCCTCTAAGGAGTATTCGGAGGAGGGACCCGCCTTGCAATGCCGAAGGAAATCTGCGTGTCGGACTCATCATCATTGAAGTCAGGTTCAGGGGCTACTGAGGGAGTCCTGGATTAGGGGGTCCTTGGACAGCCGGACTATATACTTTGGCCGGACAGTTGGACTATGAAGATACAAGATTGAAGACTTCGTCCCGTGTCCGGGTGGGACTCTCCTTTGCGTGGAAGGCAAGCTTGGCAATTCGGATATGTAGATCTCCTCCCTTGTAACCGACTCTGTGTAACTCTAGCCCCCTTCGGTGTCTATATAAACCGGAGGGTTTAGTCCATAGGACAATCAGAATCATAGGCTAGCTTCTAGGGTTTAGCCTCTACGATCTCGTGGTAGATCAGCTCTTGTAATACTCATATCATCAAGATCAATCAAGCAGGACATAGGGTATTACCTCCATCGAGAGGGCCCGAACCTGGGTAAACATTGTGTCCCCTGCCTCCTGTTACCATCCGCCTTAGACGCACAGTTCAGGACCCCCTACCCGAGATCCGCCAGTTTTGACACCGACAGCAGGGCATAGGCCATGGCAGTTAGTGAGCTTCAGCCAGAGGAGAGCTATGCCTAGAGGGAGCATCGGTCCAGATGAGAAGCTAAGCCTGCCCTAGGAAGCTCTGGAGCAGCCCAATCGACATCGACGATCTTCAGGCATGGACGGTGAGGACGAGCTAGTTGTCGTCGGTGTGGCTAGACACGACGAGATGACAAGGGGACGGTGGTGGCTGCGGTGGTCTCTGTGGCATGGCCATGGCAGCTTCAGCCATGAGGGGGAGAGCTGGGGAGCAAGAGGGAGATTGAGCGAGGGGGTCAGCAGGATCCAAATACCAAGGAAAAGGCAATCCCTAGTGTCGTGCTAGCTAGGGAGGGCCAGTCAGGGAGCTGAGTGCTGGTGTGGGCGGGCGCCATGCTCGGCCTTGCCTCTGCCAGTAGGCAGAGCTTGAAGACAAGGTTGTCCCTAGTGGGCTGGGCCAAGCACAGTAGTGGGCCGCCAGGTTTGCTTTCACTCTCTTGCTGTCATTTCTATTTTTGTTCTTTCTGCTTTCTATTTCCTGCATTTATTTGAATTTGGTTTGCTAACCAAATTATTTTTCTTGCTTCTAAAAAAATATTGTGGGAGCTAAATGAATTAAACCAAAATCCCACTAAATGTTTAAGAATTATTGGAGATATAATAATTTTATAGCAATTTATAACCCCAATTCAAATACAAATAGTGATTTAAATTCATGGCCAAAACAAATCCCTAAAATGTTCTGTATTTTTGGTTTGATCCATAACTCTTGCCAAAAATATCAAACATTTAATAAGAATATTTTGGAATTGCTGAATGAGATTTTAGGAGTTCCGCCCTTCTTTTATTTAAATTTGTCTGAGGCTTTGGAAATTCCCTCAATTCAAATTTTAGAGAATTAAATATGATGCATGAATGTCACTAATGCATTTAATTAGACTCAAATAAGCTAGGGCTGTGATAGCTCGGCTTCACATGCATGTGCGCGCCCCCTGTCCGCTCATGGCCACGCTCGCCTTCGTCCTAGTCGCGTCCCTGCACCATAGCGCACGCGTGATGCCGCGCTCGCTACTGCTAGCGCTGCTGCTTGCTGCTATCGTCTGTTGTTGTTGCTGCTGCCCCCTTGCGCTATTGCTGCTTCCTGCCGCCGTGCTCCCACCTACAGCCACGCCCTGCCTTGTCTTGGCATGCCACGCCCGCCCACGCTGCTGCTTGCCCCACCGCGCCCTGCTGCTCCACCTTGTGCCATGCGAGACCGCTGTGGCTGCCGGCACCCTATGTTGCCGCGCGTGCAACCCCTCCTGGTGGCTAGCCTGTGCCCCTGACCAGTGGGGAAACCCCTGCTTAATTAGCGCTAACCCCCTATTAGCTCTAACCTGATACATCCATTTTGCATCATGTTTTCCTACTATTATTTATAAATTTTTTGTGCATAATAATGCTTTATGGAGTATTTCTAATGCCTTTTCTCTCATAATATGTAATGTTTACACAAAGAGGGAGAATGCTGGTAGCTAGAATTCTGGACAAAAAAAGCTACATCCGAGTTACCTATTCTGCACAACTCCAAATGAGTTGAAAATTTACGAAGAATTATTTTGGAATATATGAAAAATACTGGAGCAAATAACTACCAGAGGGGGCCACCTCGTGACCACGATACACCATGGCCTGCCAGGCCCCCCCAAGCGCGCCCTGGTGGGTTGTGGCCAGCCCGACACACTTCCGGTGCCCATCTTCTGGCATATAGGTCATTTTTACCTAGAAAAAAATAAGGTGAGGACTTTCAGGACGGAGTGCCGCCGTATCGACGCGGAACTTGGGAAGGAGCACTTTTGCCCTCCAGTGGAGCGATTCCGCCAGGGGAACTTCCCTCCCGGATGGGGAAATCGAAGCCTTCGTCAACACCAACAACCCTCTCATCTTTGGGATGCCAATCTCCATCAATATCTTCAACAACACTATCTCCTCTTGAACCCTAGTTCATCTCTTGTGTTCAATCTTTGTACCGGAACCTCATGTTTGGTACTCGTGGGTGACTAGTAGTGTTTATTACATCTTGTAGTTGATTACTATATGGTTTATTTGGTGGAAGGATCCATTATGCTATTTAATAACCCTATGATCTTGAGCATGATTATCATTTGTGAGTAGTTACTTTTGTTCTTGAGGTCACAGGAGAAGTCATGTTGCAAGTAATCATGTGAACTCGATATGTGTTCAATATTTTGATGATATGTATGTTGTGATTCCCATAGTGGTGTCACGTGAACGTCGACTACATGGCACTTCACCATCTCTGGGCCTAAGGGAATGCATTGTGGAGTAGTTATTAGATGATGGGTTGGTAGAGTGACATAATCTTAAACCCTACTTTATCTGCTACTTCGTAAGGGACCAATTTGGATCCAAATGTTTAATGCTATTGTTAGATTTTATCTTAATACTCTTCTCATAGTTGCAGATTCTTGGGAGGAGATTAATCACAAGTGGGAGGCTTGTTCAAGTAAGAACATCACCCAAGCAACGGTCCACCCACATATCAAATTATCAAAGTAGCAAACGCGAATCAAACCAACATGATGAAAGTGACTAGATGAAATTCCCGCGTGTCCTCAAGAACACTTTTATTATTATAAGAGACCATTTTGGCTTTTCCTTTGCCACAAAAGGATCGGGATACCCTGCTGCACTTTATTTACCGTTACCGTTACTTGTCCGTTACAAATTATCTTGCTACCAAACTACCTGTTACCGCTAATTGCAGTGCTTGCAGAAAATACCTTGCTGAAAACCACTTGACATTTCCTTCAGCTCGTCATTGGGTTCGACACTCTTACTTATCAAAAGGAGTACGATTAATCCCCTATACTTGTGGGTCATTAAGACTCTTTTCTAGCACTTTTGCGGGGAATGAAGCACTCTTGGTAAGTGGAAATTGGTAAGGAAAAGTTTATACTACATGCTGAAATTTATTGTCACTTGCTACTATGGAAAACAACACTTTGAGGGGTTTTTTCGGGGTATCTTCACCTTGATCAAAAGCACAATTAGTTGCGCCTCAACCTACTGCACCTACTGAAAATATTGGTTATGAAATTCCTTCGGGTATGACAGAACAACTGGTAGCTAATCCTGATGCAAGAGTCGGAACTGAACATCCTGATAAGCGCTTGATCTATGTGGATGAAATTTGTGGATTATTTAAGCTTGCACGTTTACCCGGAGATGAATCTAAGAAGAAGGTTTTCCCTTTATCTTCGAAGGTAAAAGCATTGGCATGGTATAGGATATGCTATGATATTGGATCTCGGAACTGGAACCGATTGAAGTTGGAATTTCACCATAAATTTTATCCTATGCATCTAATTCATCATGAACGGAATTATATATATATATATATATATATATATATATATATATAAATTTTTTTGCCTCATGAAGCATAAAGTATCGCTCTAGCTTAGGAGGCTTAAGTCAATGTTATATTCATGCCCCAATCATGAGCTCTCGAGAGAAATTATTATTTAGAATTTTTATGCTCAACTTTCTCTTGATGATCAATCCATGCTCGATACTTCTTATACTGGTTCTTTTAGGAAGAATACTATTGAATTTAGGCGGAATCTTTTAGAAAGAATTAAACGCAGCTCTGAAGATTGGGAACTCGACGAAGGTAAAGAGCCAGGTATAAAGCTTGAGTTTGATTGTGTTAAATCTTTTATGAATACCGACACTTTTCACCAGTTTAGCACTAAATATGGACTTGACTCTAAGATAGTAGCCTCTTTTTGTGAATAATTTGCTACTCATGTTGATCTCCCTAAGGAGAAGTGGTTTAAATATCACCCCCCTGTTAAACAAGACATTAAAGAACCGGTTAAAACTAAAGATGAAACTATCATTTACAATGTTGATCCGGTTGTGCCTACTGCTTTTTATTGAAGAACCACCTTTCCCTTTTAGGAAAAGGGAACATGCTAATGTATTAATAGTGGTTCACAAAAGTAATATTAAAGCACCTAAATCCTCCGAGCAAATTAAGGTAGAACCTAGTGTTTCTATGGTTAAAGATCTGCCGGTAGAAAATATTGATGGGCATGTTATTTACTTCTATCATGAAGTTGCTAGAATAGCTTAATCTGATGAAAAAGATAAGCATAGACCTATTGTTGGCATGCCTGTTGTCTCAGTTAAAATAGGAGATCATTGTTATCATGGTTTATGTGACCTAGGTGCTAGTGTGAGTGTTATTCCTTTTACCTTATACCAAGAAATTGTGAATGACATAGCACCTGCTGAAATAGAGGACATAGATGTTACAATTAAACTTGCTAATAGAGACACCATCACACCACTTGGGATTATTAGATATGTTGAAGTCTTGTGTGCGAAAATAAAATATCCTACTAATTTTCTAGTTCTTGGTTCCCCACAAGATGACTTTTGTCCCATTATTTTTGGTAGACCTTTCTTGAACACCATTAATGCTAAAATAGATTGTGAGAAACAAACTGTCGGTGTTAGCTTTGGTGATGAGTCTCATGAGTTTAATTTTTCTAAGTTTAGTAGACAACCTCATGAGAAAGAATTACCTAGTAAGGATGAAATAATTGGTCTTGCTTCTATTATTGTGCCTCCTACTGATCCACTAGAAGAATATTTGCTAGACCATGAAAATGATATGCACATGCATGAAAGAAATGAAATAGATAAAAATTTCTTTGAACAACAACCTGTGCTTAAACACAATTTGCCTATTGAAACTTTAGGAGGTCCTCCTCCACCTAAAGGTGATCTTGAGTTTGAATTAAAAGTGCCAGACACTTTTAAATATGCTTATCTTGATAAGAGAAAGATATATATTGATATTACTAGTGCTAACCTTTCAGAACATGAAGAAGAAAGATTATTGAAATGAGATGCTATTGGATATACTCTTGATGATCTTAAGGCCATTAGTCCCACTCTATGTCAACACAAGATTAATATGGAACCTGATTCTAAACCTATTGTTGATCACCAATGACAATTGAATCCTAAGATGAAAGAAGTGGTAAGAATTGAAATACTAAAGCTTTTGGAAGTAGGTATAATCTATCCCATAGCTGATAGTAGATGGGTAAGTCCTGTTCATTGTGTCCCTAAGAAGGGAGGTATTACTGTTGTTCCTAATGGTAAAAATGAACTCATTCCACAAAGAATTGTTACTGGCTACAGAATGGTAATTGATTTTAGAAAATTAAATAAAGCTACTAGAAAAGATCATTACCCTCTGCCTTTTATTGATCAAATGCTAGAAATATTATCTAAGAACACACACTTTTGTTTTCTTGATGGATATTCTATTTTTTCTAAAATACCTGTTTCATAACCTGATCAAGAGAAAACCACTTTTACTTGCCCTTTTGGAACTTTTGCTTATAGACGTACACCTTTTGGTTTATGTAATGCACATGCTACCTTTCAAAGATGTATGACTGCTATATTCTTTGATTTTTGTGAAAAGAATATTGAGGTTTTCATGGATTATTTTTACGTTTATGGAAGTTATTTTGATGATAGCTTAAGCAAACTTGATCGATAGTGGCATGATCTCATGGTTTGAGGAACTGATACTTGACATGAAGAAAGCTATAGCAAATAAACTAAGTGATACAATCTTATGATAAGCTCATGGTTGGGTCTTGTCCATCGCGTCATTCTCCTAATGATGTGATCCCATTAGCAAGAGCGAGAGAGTGGGATTGTATCGGAATGCTCAAAGGATGTTTCTTGCCTGGCACTTCTGAAGATAGTACTATTCTTCATCGGTGTCAACGCTCACAACATCGGAACCTTCTGCTACCGAGAGGGGACAAACACCGACAAATAAGAAGGAACACAATCAATGCAATGCAACAAACATGATGTATGATCATGATATGTTAAGGTACTTAATTCACCTAATGCAATGGCTAGACATATTAATTGAAGTGGAATTCAAACATATAGCAAATTCCAACTCCGAAACTAATTACCATACATTCCATAAGCATGAATTGTCCTAGTTAACTTGCTCAAATATGCTTGAAAATGCCATAAACATAGCCTTCATATTTTTTGATATTTTTCATATATAATTTATTTTCAATGGAGTTACAGTTTATTTTCTATGATTTTTCAAAGTTTTATCTATTTTCTAGATTTTCCTAATTTATTGAACATTCCAGAAAAGCTTTAATGTGTCAGCAAGGTCAACGGTGACGCCAGTAGGTCAATAGGTTCACAAAGTCAAACTTTGCATGTTGGGCCTACCAGTCAGTGTCATAGTTAAATTAACAATGTTTAATTAAAACCTAACTAATATTATTAGCAGACTGGGCCCACTGTCAGTGATGTAATGGTTAACTAAATGGTGATTAGTACTAACTAAGTACGTACCACATCAACATAGCCAGAGGTTAACCGCTAGTGCTAAACAGAGGGCGTGGGAGTTCCTCGTTCGGCCAGCTCTGGCAATGAGGGCTCGCGTGGCTCAGTGCGTTGGAAAGATGCTGCTGCGGTGCTTTGGATGGGGCCGTGGCATCGTCGACGGCGAGTGTGGCGGCGACGATACTACAGTCATGCATGATGCATGGCCGCTGGGGTGTTGGCAAACAAAAGGTGCAGCTGGGCGGCTTCGGTAGGTCACAAGGAGCACGATGGCAGCGACGCAATGCGGGACGAGCTCAGCAGCAGGCAGGGCATTAGCCATGGCAGTCAGTGAGCTTCAGCCGGAGGGGAGCTATGCCTAGAGGGCGCATGGGGCAAGGAGGTGAGGGGGAAACGGAGCGGAGCTCACATCGTTCTAGATGAGAAGCTAAGCCTACCCAGGGAAGGTCTGGAGCGGCCCAATCGATGTCGACGATCTTCAGGCACCGATGGTGAGGAGGAGATCGATGTCGTTGGTGTGGCTAGACGCGAAGAGATGACAAGGGGATGGTGGAGGCTGTGGTGGTCTCGATGGCACGGCTATGTCAGCTTCAGCCATGAGGGGGAGAGTTGGGGAGCGAGAGGGAGAGTGAGCGAGGGGGTCAAAGGGATCCAGATGCCAAGGAGAAGGCGATCCCTAGTGTCATGCTATCTAGGGAGGGCTAGTCAGGGAGCTGAGTGCCGGTGCGCGCGGGCGGCATGCTCGGCCTTGCCTCTGCCAGTAGGCACAGCTTGAAGACAAGGTTGTCCCTGGTGGGCGGGGCCAAGCATAGTAGTGGGCCGCCAGGTTTGCTTTCACTCTCTCGCTGCCATTTCTATTTTTGTTCTTTCTGCTTTCTATTTCCTGCATTTATTTGAATTTGGTTTGCTAACCAAATTATTTTTCTTGCTTCTAAAAAATATTGTGGGAGCTAAATGAATTAAACCAAAATCTCACTAAATGTTTAAGAATTATTGGAGATATAATAATTTTATAGCAATTTATAACCCCAATTAAAATACAATAGTGATTTAAATTCATGCCCAAAACAAATCCTTAAAATGTTCTATATTTTTGGTTTGATCCATAACTCTTGCCAAAAATATCAAACATTTAATAAGAATATTTTGGAATCGTTGAATGAGATTTTAGGAGTTTCGCCCTTCTTTTATTTAAATTTGTCCAAGGCTTTGGAAATTCCCTCAATTCAAATTTCAGATAATTAAATATCATGCATGAATGTATCTAATGCATTTAATTACACTCAAATAAGCTAGGGCTGTGATGGCTCGGCTCCCTGTCCGCTCCTGTCCGCGCTCACCTTCGGCCTAGTCGCGTCCCTGCACCATAGCGCGTGCGTGATGCCATGCCTGCCACTGCTAGCGCTAGTGCTTGCTGCTATCGTCCGCTAATGTCGCTGCCCCCTTGTGCTCTTGCTGCTTCCTGTTGCCGTGCTCCCACCTACAGCCGCGTCCTGCCTTGTCTGTGCAAGCCACGCCCGCCCGCGCTACTGCTTGCCCCACCGCGCCCTGCTACTCCCTCTTGCGCCGTGCGTGCCCGCTGTGGCCGCCGGTACAGTGTGCTGCCGCGCGTGCAACCCCTCCTAGTGGCTGGCCTGCGCTCCTGACCAGTGGGGCAGCCCCTGCTTAATTAGTGCTAACCTCCTGTTAGCTGTAACCAGATAGATCCATTTTGCATTATGTTTTCCTACTATTATTTGTAAGGATTTTAAGCATAATAATGCTTTATGGAGTATTTCTAATGCCTTTTCTCTCATAATATGCAAGGTTTACACAAAGAGGGAGAATGTCGGCAGCTGGAATTCTGGACTAGAAAAAGCTATGCCTGAGTTACCTATTCTGCACAACTCCAAATGAGTTAAAAATTTACGGAGAATCATTTTGGAATATATGAAAAATACTGGAGCAAATAACTACCGGGGGGCACCTGGTGGCCACGATACACCAGGGCGCACCAGGCGAGCCCAACCGCACCCTGGTGGGTTGTGGCCAGCTCGACCCACTTTCGGTGCCCATCTTCTGGTATATAGGTCATTTTGACCTAGAAAAAAAATAAGGTGAGGACTTTTAGGATGGAGCGCCGCCGTATCGATGCAGAACTTGGGAAGGAGCACTTTTGCCCTCTAGTGGAGCGATTCCGCCTGGGGAACTTCCCTCCCGGAGGGGGAAATCGAAGCCATCGTCATCTCCAACAACCCTCTCATCTTTGGGAGGCCAATCTCCATAACATCTTCAACAGCACCATCTCCTCTTGAACCCTAGTTCATATCTTGTGTTCAATCTTTGTACCGGAACCTCAGATTGGTACCCGTGGGTGACTAGTAGTGTTGATTACATCTTGTAGTTGATTACTATATGGTTTATTTGGTGGAAGGATCTATTATGCTATTTAATAACCCTCTAATCTTGAGCATGATTATCATTTGTGAGTAGTTACTTTTGTTCTTGAGGTCACAGGAGAAGTCATGTTGCAAGTAATCATGTGATAGCATTGGCATGGCATAGTATATGCGATGATATTGGATCTGTGAACTGGAATCGATTGAAGTTGGAATTTCACTAGAAATTTTATCCTATGCATCTAATTCCGCGTGATCGGAATTATATATATAATTTTTGGCCTCGTGAAGGATAAAGTATCACTCTAGCTTGGGGGAGGCTTAATTCAATGTTATATTCATGCCCCAATCATGAGCTCTCGAGAGAAATTATTATTCAGAATTTTTATGCTCGGCTTTCTCATGATGATCAATCCATGCTCGATACTTCTTGTACTGGTTCTTTTAGGAAGAAGACTATTGAATTCAGGTGGAATCTTTTAGAAAGAATTAAATGCATATCTGAACATTGGGAACTCGACGAAGGTAAAGAGCTAGGTATAAAGCTTGAGTTTGATTGTGTTAAATCTTTTATGAATACCGATGTTTTCACAAGTTTGGCACTAAATATGGACTTGACTCTGAGATAGTAGCCTCCTTTCGTGAATAATTTGCTACTCATGTTGTTCTCCCTAAGGAGAAGTGGTTTAAATATCATCCCCCTATTAAAGAAGAAATTATAGAACCGGTTAAAACGAAAGATGAAACTATCATTTACAACGTTGATCCGGTTATGCCTACTGCTTTTTATTGAAGAACCACCTTTCCCTGTTAGGATAACGGAACATGCTAATGTATCAATAGTGGTTTACAAAAGTAATATTAAAGCACGTAAACCCTCTAAGCAAATTAAGGTAGAACCTAGTGTTTCTATGGTTAAAGATGTGCTGGTAGAAAATATTGATGGGCATGTTATTTACTTCTGTGATGAAGTTGCTAGAATTTCTAAACCCGACGAAAAAGATAAGCATAGACCTGTTGTTGGCATGCCTGTTGTCTCGGTTAAAATAGGAGATCATTGTTATCATGGTTTATGTGACCTAGGTGCTAGTGTGAGTGCTATTCCTTTTACCGTATACCAAGAAATTGTGAATGACATAGCACCCGCTAAAATAGAAGACATAGATGTTACAATTAAACTTGCTAATCGAGACACCATCACATCACTTGAGATTATTAGATATCTTGAAGTCTTGTGTGGGAAAATAAAATATCCTACGGATTTTCTAGTTCTTGGTTCCCCACAAGATGACTTTTGTCCCATTATTTTTGGTAGACCTTTCTTGAACACCATTAATGCTAAAATAGATTGTGAGAAACAAACTGTTGGTGTTAGCTTTGTTGATGAGTTTCATGAGTTTAATTTTTCTAAGTTTAGTAGACAACCTCATAAGAAATAATTACCTAGTAAGGATGAAATTATTGGTCTTGATTCTATTGTTGTGCCTCCTACTGATCCACTAGAAGAATATTTGCTACACCATGAAAATGATATGCACATGCATGAAAGAAATGAAATAGATAAAATTTTCTTTGAACAACAACCTCTGCTTAAACACAATTTGCCCATTGAAAATCTAGGAGGTCCTCCTCTACCTAAAGGTGATTCTGTGTTGAATCAAAACAATTTCTAGACACTTTTAAATATGCTTATCTTGATGAGAGAAAGATATATCATGTTATTATTAGTGCTAACCTTTCAGAACATGAAGAAGAAAGATTATTGAACCGAGATGCTTTTGGATATACTCTTGATGATCTTAAGGCCATTAGTCCCACTCTATGTCAGCACAAGATTAATATGGAACCTGATGCTAAACCCGTTGTTGATCACCAACAATGATTGAATCCTAAGATGAAAGAAGTGGTAAGAATTGAAATATTAAAGCTTCTAGAAGCAAGTATAATCTATCCCATTGCTGATAGTAGATGGGTAAGTCCTGTTCACTGTGTCCCTAGGAAGGGAGGTATTACTGTTGTTCCTAATGATAAAAATAAACTCATTCCACAAAGAATTATTACTGGCTATAGAATTGTGACGCCCTGAGACCGTTGCGCCAAGTGTCTTCCAGTTATTCGCCGATGTTGCCATGTCATTTGCTTGCGTGTTGCATTTCATCATGTCATCTCTTGCATCGCATCATGTCATCATGCCATCATTAATCTTATAACTTTTATAAATAAATTTTATGGATCTTCGATCCATTTAAATCGAGGGAAATGCACATGGTGATTTTCTCTTTATAACATATATCCTCCCAATATTATTAGGGAGCTATAATAAATATTCCATCCTTATGGAATCAACCATAACAACGCGCAAAGAATTTTCCATGTCTATTCCTCTTCGAGTTTGACCTTCAAACCTTGCCAATATTTTTCTCATCTCTTTTATCGAGGCTCCTATAAAATCTTAGCCCATTCTCAGTCTTTTCAAATGGGCTTCAAAATTCAAACATGTCGAATTATATTCAACATGTGTGAATCTATTTTCTACAAAAATCCCCTTGCCATTTTATTTAAATTCCTCCCATTTTTGTGAGTCCAGTACCCTCATGCACTAATTATTTCCCTAACCCCTTCTTCTTTTTCTTCTCTCTATGTTTTTCTGTTAAAGGAATAAGAGTGAGGAAGAGAGAGCTTAGACAGCAGGCCTCTCTAGGCCAATCCCTCCCCACCGGCCGGCCTATTGGACCTCCTCCCAACTGGGCCTCCTGCGCCGGCCCACCTTGACCCCACTAACCCTAGCCGCCTCCTGCCCGATCCATCTATCCCTCTCCGTCGTCCCCACCCCGCCGCTAGGAGAGCGTGCGCTGCTCCCCATCTCCCGTTCCCCACCTCCTCGACCCCCATCTCTCCCTCTCGACTAGGCCCTGCCACCAGGAACAATCTGCTTGACTCCCCTCCTTCCTCTCGATCTCCCTCCAGCGCCGCCTCAGCGTCCCTCCTCCTCGATCTAGAGACCCGACGAACCTCATCGTGCCAGCGCTCCAACCTCCTCCGCCCCTCTAGTCCAAGAGCCCTGCCTCCCGCGTCTCCTCATCCGCGTCCCACCTCCTCTTCTCTGTGTTCGCGCCTGCCCGAGCGTCGGCTTCGCCCGCTGCTTCCCTGGAGGCCGCGCCTCAGAGAGCTCCTCCATCAGTTCCCCTGTCGGACTCCTCTTCCTCCGCGCCGTCTTCGTCGAGCACCAGGAGCTCGACAGTGTGCCCCTCCACGCGCGCCCACGCTCGCGTCACGCCCGAGCTCCTCTACTGCCGCGCCATCTCGCCTTGCCCCGTCACCCTCACCGCCTTACTCCTGCTTCCCTGCCTCCATGCCGCTGCTTGGCTATCAGCAGCTACTCGACAGCAGCGACCCTGCTTCGCCTGCTCTGCATCGAGCTGCCGGCGCCGAGATGCCCCTACTCTGAGCATAACCATCGCAACCTCTTCTACTTCGGGCCGTGCCCAGACCTGTGTTTGTTTTTCTGGCATCTTCTGCCGCTGCTGCGCACCGCCCTACCTTGCTGCTGCCCACCCGGGGCCCTTTTGTCTCGCTTGGTTTTGGATCGGCAGGATCGATACGCGAAGAACCATACCCGGACAGTCAAGTATCTTCTCGGAGAATTTTGCCAAGTACCTTGACGATGCGCAAAGTACCTCTACCCATGACGCGAGAACGTCTATGATCGGTGCACAACTACCGTCGCCAAGACCAGACTGAGAAGTTCCCCGACAACGTGTGTACCACTAGCGCCGTCTTCGGAATCGCTAAGAACGACAAGTACCTTGACACCCGATGCATAGAACAACTACCGTCGACCCTCGAAGACCCTGTGGATATCAAGTTCCTCGCCGTGACCCCAAACATCTACGACCCATGTACCTCTACTTCCTTCGACGAACGCGTTCCGCCCCGAATGCACCCTTGAAAGGTATATCTGCGGGAACAATGTCGTGGTCCGTATGCATGTGACGTGTTGTATGAGATGCATGTTTGGGTGTTGTATCCGCCCGTGAACGTTAGTTGTTTCCTTGTTGACACCGCCGTCGAACCGTGGGAACCCGGTAACCGAGAGCACCCCACCGTTCATCGCATGACACGCTCCCGTCACTTTTCCTTATGCACCGGTATCTCCCTGAGCTACCGGAACCGGAATGTTGCTGTGGCACCATTTCCGTTGTCATTGCCGTGGCACCCCTTTCGTTTCCGCCACGATGACAAATGCCTCATATCTTATCATGTCAACATTTTCATTAATACTGCATAAAACTTGCACATGTCATTCGCATCATGATAATAACATTTAAATGTTTAAAATTGTTGTTGCACCAAGTTGCTAAATGCGTATGGGGATTTACCAGAATTGTTGTTTGTTATTTCCGGCCTCATTTAAACTTGCCTAAATGTTTAGTTTACATATGCTCCACCTCTTGCCATGTTAACCAAAATTTAATTTAGTTGAGTACCTAAACGGGAGAGAACTAAATAATTAAACATGGTGTTTCTTCAATGTGCAACTCGTTGTATATTGAGCTCCACTTAATTTGTAGTTTTGCTTGTTGCACTTTGCCATGCCATGCATATTCAAACCGGACATGCATCATACTTGGTTGTGCATCATGCCATGCTTATGTGATGGTTGTTTATTATGTTGTTTGCTTCTTTCCGGTGTTGCTTCTTCGGGTTAGTTCCGATAACGTCGCGTTTGTGAGGATCCGTTCGACTACGTCCGTTTGTCTTGTTCTTGGACTCGTTCTTCTTCCTTGTGGGATCTCAGGCAAGATGACCATACCCTCGAAGTCACTTCTATCTTTGCTTGCTAGTTGTTCGCTCTATTGCTCTGTCGCGCTACCCACCACTTGCTATATCATGCCTCCCATATTGTCATGTCAAGCCTCTAACCCACCTTTCCTAGCAAACCGTTGTTTGGCTATGTTACCGCTTTTGCTCAGCCCCTCTTATAGTGTTGCTAGTTTCAGGTGAAGCTGAAGTTTGTTCCATGTTGGAACATGGATATTGCTGGGATACCATTATTATATCTTGTTTACTTTAATGCACATATATACTTGGTAAAGGGTGGAAGGCTCGGCCTTATGCCTGGTGTTTTGTTCCACTCTTGTCGCCCTAGTTTCCGTCATACCGGTGTTATGTTCCTTGATTTTGCGTTCCTTACGTGGTTGGGTGTTATGGGAACCCCTTGATAGTTCACTTTGAATAAAACTCCTCCAGCAAGGCCCAACCTTGGTTTTACCATTTTCCACCTAATAATTTTTCCCTCGGGTTTCTGGAGCCCGAGGGTCATCTTTATTTTAAACCCCTGGGGCCAGTGCTCCTCTAAGTGTTGGTCCAACCTGTCAGCCGCCGGTGGCCACCAGGGGCAACTCTGGGTTGGCCTACCGGAAGTTTAGACAATCGGGTGTGCCCTGAGAACGATATATGTGCAGCTCCTATCGGGATTTGTCGGCACATCCGAGCGGCTATGCTGGTCTTGTTTTACCATTGTCGAAATGTATTGTAACCGCGATTCTGAGTCTGATCAGGTCTTCTTGGGAGAAGGAATATCCTTCGTTGACCGTGAGAGCTTGTGATGGGCTAAGTTGGGACACCCCTGCAGGGTTCGAACTTTCGAAAGCCATGCCCGCGGTTATGGGCAGATGGGAATTTGTTAATGCTCGGTTGTAGAAAACTTGACACTAAACTTAATTAAAATGAATCAACCGCGTGTGTAGCCATGATGGTCTCTTTTCGGCGAAGTCAGGGAAGAGAACACGGTCTCGTGTTATGCTTGAACGTAAGTAGTTTCAGGATAACTTCTTGATCTTTATAGCTTCTCGACCGAGCTAGTGCTTCCTGCAGCTCCACCTTACTACCCTTTCCTACCCATAAGCTTAAATAGTCTTGATCGCGAGGGTGTGAGATTGTTGAGTCCTCGTGACTCACAGTTACTTCCAAACAGTTGCAGGTGCCGATGATACCAGTGCAGGTGACGCAACCCAGCTTAGGTGGGAGCTCGATGAAGATCTTGTTTGTTGTGTTGTTTCGTTTCCTGTTGATCAGTAGTGGAGCCCAGTTGGGGCAATCGGGGATCTAGCAATAGGGGTGGTCTTTCTTTATTTTGGTTCCGTAGTTGGACCTTGATTGTATTCTAGATGATGTAATGCTATATTTATGTATTGTGTGAAGTGGCGATTGTAAGCCAACTCTTTATCCATTTCTTATTCAGTACATGGGATGTGTAAAGATTACTCCTCTTGCGACATACCTACTATGCGGTTATGCCTCTAAGTCGTGCTCCGATACGTGGGAGATATAGCCGCATCGTGGGTGTTACAAGAATGGTAATTCATTTTAGAAAATTAAATAAAGCTACTAGAAAAGATCATTGCCCTCTGTCTTTTATTGATCAAATGCTAGAAATATTATCTAAGAACACGACACTTTTGTTTTCTTGATGTATATTCTGGTTTTTCTCAAATACCTATTTCGCAACCTGATCAAGAGAAACCCATTTTTACTTGCCATTTTGGAACTTTTGCTTATAGACGTACACCTTTTGGTTTATGTAATGCACATGCTACCTTTCAGAGATGTATGACTGCTATATTCTCTCATTTTTGTGAAAAGAATGTTGAGGTTTTCATGGACGATTTTACGTTTATGGATCTTCTTTTGATGATAGCTTAAGCAACCTTGATGGAGTTTTGTAGAGATGTCAACAAACTAATCTTGTCTTGAATTGAAGAAGTGCCACTTTATGGTTAGTGAAGGAATTGTCTTGGGGCACAAAATTTCTGAATGAGGTATTGAAGTGGATAAAGCTAAAGTTGATGCAATTGAGAAAATGCAATGTCTAAAAGATATTAAAGGTATTCGTAGTTTCCTTGGTCATGTTGGTTTCTATAGGAGGTTTATTGAAGACTTCTCTAAAATTTCTAGGCCTCTTACAATCCTTTACAAAAGGATGTTCCATTTGTTTTTTATGATGCTTGTGTAGAAGCCCTTGAAACACTTAAGAAAGCCTTAACGACTGCCTCTATTGTTCAACCACCTGATTGGAACTTGCCTTTTAAATTTATGTGTGATGCTAGTGATTATGCTGTTGGTGTTGTTCTAGGACAAAGAGTTGATAAGAAATTAAATGTTATTCATTATGCTAGCAAAACTCTAGACGGTACCCAAAGAAATTATGCTATAACTAAAAAAGAATTTTTAGCAGTCGTGTTTGCTTGTGATAAATTTAGATCTTACATTGTTGATTCCAAAGTAATTGTTCACACTGATCATGCTGCTATAAAATATCTTATGGAAAATAAAGATGCTAAACATAGACTCATTAGTTGGTTCTCTTGCTACAAGAATTTGATTGACATATTACTGATGGGAAAGGAGCTGAGAACCTCATAGCTCATAACTTGTCTAGGTTAAAAAATATTCTTGCTGACCCGCTACCTATTGATGGTTGCTTTCCTGATGAACAACTAGCTGCAATAAATGTTTCTCCTAACACTCCTTGGTATGCCGACTATGAATTATATTGTTGCTAAATTTATACCACCTAGTTTCACATACCAACAAAAAAAATCTTCTATGATTTAAGACATTACTTTTGGGATGATCCACATCTTTATAAAGAAGGAGTAGATGGTATTATTAGACATTGTGTACCTGAGCATGAACATGAACAAATCCTATGGAAATGTCACTCCGAAGCTTATGGAGGACATCATGCGGGAGATAGAACTACTCATAAGGTATTACAATCTGGTTTTTATTGGCCTACTCTCTTCAACGATGCCCGTAAGTTTGTTTTATCTTGTGATGAATGCCAAAGGATAGGTAATATTGGTAAGCGTCAGGAAATGCCCATGAATTAGTGACTTGTTGTTGAACCATTTGATGTTTGGGGTTTTAATTACATGGGACCTTTTCTTCCTCTAATGGGTATAGACATATTTTGGTTGTTGTTGATTATGTTACTAAGTGGGTAGAAGCTATTCCAACTAGTAGTGATGATCACAACACCTCTATTAAAATGTTTACAGAAGTTATTTTCCCAAGGTTTGGAGTACCTAGATACTTAATGACTGATGGTGGTTCACACTTTATTCATGGTGCTTTCCATAAAATGGTTGCTAAGTATGATGTTAACCATAGAATTGCTTCACCCTATCATCCTCAATCTAGTGGTCAAGTTGAACTTGGCAATAGAGAAATAAAATTAATTTTACAAAAAAACTATTAATAGCCCCGAAAGAATTGGTCTAAGAAATTGGACGATGCACTTTGGGCCTATAGAATAGCTTATAAAAATCCTATGGGTATGTCTCCTTATAAAATGGTTTATGGAAAAGCATGTCATTTGCCTCTTGAGTTAGAACATAAAGCATATTGGGCAATTAAAAAATTATGATTTCAAACTAGCCGGTGAAAAAAGGTTATTTGATATTAGCTCACTTGATGAATGGAAACCCAAGCATATGAAAATGCCAAGCTATTCAAAGAAAAAGTTAAAAGATGGCATGCCAAAAGAATCCAAAAGTGAGAGTTTAAAGTTGGTGAACATGTTCTTTTGTACAACTCTCGTTTTAGATTTTTTGCGGAAAAATTTATTTCCAAATGGGAAGGACCATATATTATCGAAGAGGTTTATCATTCTGTAGCCATTAAGATCAATAATGTCGAAGGTGGTCAATGGGCTAAGAATTAAACACTATATCTTAGGTACACCTATTAATGTTGAAACCAATGTTATCCAAACCATGACACCAAAGGAACACATAAAAGAAACCTTCCGGAACACTCCAGAATCCCGAAAAAGACGAGCTACATGATACGGTAAGTAAACGGACTCCGAAAAATCTGCAAAAATATTTTCTGTCAATTTTGGAATATTATAAAAATTAGAAAAATATAAACAACCTGGAAGGCAACCGAGTGATAGAGGCAAACATGTCCCGTCTTTCGATGAGATGGTGATTATCGTTTTGGAGGAGTAGACTTTGACGATCCGACTACAAACGTGCGAGGACGTCACCCCTTAGCAATCACTAAACCAACTTCGAGAGGTTATTGACCATGTTGGAGCACGATCAAGTTGACCACAAATGTCTATTTCCTGAAAGCAAACGAAGAACAAGCAAGAAACTAAGATTGCAATCTCGATATTGCAAAAATAAGATGAAAGCTTTATTGATCAAGGTGGGGTTCTGTGATGCCTTGGTCTGGTCGTTGAACACAAACGAAGTACGCAAAGTTGCAGGTATGGCGAAGTTCTAATCTAAACAAAAACCAAAGTCTAAACGGTGCCCTAAGGGCTGTATATATGGAGGAATAGGGGGAATTTCGTGGCCCTTGGAGGAGGGGTCCGAAACCAACCCTATCACTTGTTTCCCCACACATACAGACTCTAAAAACAGCCTATACTCAAGAATTTCAAGATTACATGGGCCTGGCCCAATAATAAGGCGAAACAACACCTATAATAGCTTCTGGACGAAATTTTGGAAGTGGCATCTTGTATATTTCGTCCAAGCCTTCATGCACTCATTATGGTGGCTTCAAAGTTCTTAAATCATCACTCAAAATTCATTCTTGTTCCCCTTGCGCATGCCATCATCTCCATGCTTGAACTTGCTCCAAGGTTCATCTTTCTTGTCCAACCTAGGCCCTTCATTTGTAAGCAAAACAAATGTATCCAATTTAGGCAACATCATGTTCTCATGAATATTAGAATCTTTACCAAGAAATGAAAGTACTTGGTAATTCAATTGGCATGCGCGAGCTCTAGTATTTGGTCCAGTATGTATAGTAGCAGGGGTTGTGGGTGTAATAATGGTATTGATGTCCTCATCACTGAGGAGGGCATGATACACTTGGGCGCGCCTGCCTTGCTTGGCGTGCCCAAGTGGGTTGTGCCCACCTCAAGAACCTCCCCGACTTTGTTTTCCTTCCGTTTGCTTGTTTCCCAAGATAAAAAATCTTTATATACTCCCCGAATGTATTGACCACCGTATCGCAAAGAAATCCTTTGTTCTTGTTCCTTGTTGTTTTTCTGACAGATCTAAAAATATGTCGTCTGAAGATTCGGAGGGAGAGAGCCCTGTCTCTTAGTTTTACCAGCCTCTAGCTCCGAATATCTTCAAGGATACCTTTCCCTATGTGTAGTTCACGGATGAGGAGGAGGAAACTGATCCAGAGGAGATTGAGGATGCATCCTCAGATGAGGATGATGCCCCACTACCTCAACCAAGAGACCTCCACGTAGATCTCAAGAAGCCAAACCTCTCCAACAGAGCAAACAAAACTAAAAACCAATCTATCCCTCCTCGTTTCCTGCATGAAAGCAGGGCAACATTATGCAAGAAGATATTAAGGATTGAGCTGGAGAATGAGGATCCGAGGGAAAATAATTTTAGCCTCCGATGCAAGCTGGACAAACTTGTTGCTTCATCATCACCACCATCATCATCGTCCCCACCAAAGGAGACTTTAGTAACGGGTATGTGCACTCCCCTTGGCTTGTGCCAAGCTTGGGGGAGATGCCCCGGTATTGTATCACCACCACTTTATTTGCCTTTATCTATCTTAGTTCGATCTTTAGTTATCTTATGAATTAGTTGAATAAAAGTTAGAATGATCTATTTTTGAGTGTTAGTTTCATGATCTTTCTTTCTATGTAATCGAGTGAAAGTTATATAATAAATATTAATTTGAGTTTTGCCTCTTTACTTTTATGTTTCAATCAAAATTAAAGGAAATAATGAAATAGATCATATGCTAATCTTATAAGGAAAAGTATAAGGGCTAATTTTTTTTGAAAGTTGACAAACATATCATTGGTCACTGATGCAATTCATGAAAGAATTAATAAAGGAAGAGAAGATTCACATACAAATGCACTATCTTGGACATCTTTTATGATTGTAAGCTCCCATTAAAATATTATATTCAAAAATTGTTGACGTTGGACAAGGTAGACAATGTAATGATTTATGTTTGTTCATATTCACATAGAAGTTATATTGTCATAGATCCTTCAACATGTGGTGCTTGCCCAGTATCTTTGCTAGCCAAAAATTCCGCACTAAGTAGAGGTAGTACTTGTGCATCCCAAAACGCTTAAACCCAAAATCTTGTTTTGGGAGTCCACCATACCTACCTATGGATTAAGAAAGATCCTTCAAGTTAGTTGTCATCGGTGCAATAAGGCAATAAAAATTGCTTCTAAATGTGTTTGACCATCTAGTGTAAGGGAAAATTGACCCTTGTACGAACTTGTGATGGCAAAGTAATAAAAGCGACAGACTGCATAATAAAGGTTGCTATCATAAGGGGTAATATGACTTTCTTTTGCACTAAGAGATTGAGCATATAACCAAAAAAGTGCATGGCAACCTCTGCTTCCCTCTGTGAAGGGCCTATCTTTTACTTTATGTATTTACTTTTTATGCAAGAGTCAAAGTATTCTCTTATATTCCTTTTTATTTTATCTTTGACAAGCATCATGTGGTGGGGAAAGATTTAGGCACATATATATAGTTGGATATGAGTAAGCATGAGTTATTATTGTTGACATCACCGCTGAGGTGAATGAGTTGGGAGGCGAAACTATAAGCCCCCATCTTTCTTTGTGTCCGGTTGAAAGTTTTGCTCATGTGTATGCGGTGATCAGGGTTAGCAATCATAGAAGATTAAATGATGGTTGAGTATGTGGAATTGCCAAAAGGCTCCGATACGAGACCCTTCCTGAAAAGATGATGAATTGTAATTGCAAAGTTGACTGGGAACATAGTTTGTTGGTTTTCAATAAAGTTTATGCTTCTTACTTTGATGTTGTGATGAATTGTTACTTGTTCATGAGAAGCTATATGATAAAGTTATGTGATAAAGTTTTATGATAAAGTTTGTTGCTATTATAATAATATGCATGATGCTACTATGTCCGTATTTTTTTATCGACACCTCTCTCTCTCTCTAAGCATGTGGACATGTTTTTTGATTTCGGTTTTCTCTTGGGGGAGTTGATACGTCCATTTTGTATCATGTTTTCCTACTGTTATTTATAATATTTTATGCATAATAATGCTTTATGGAGTATTTCGAATGCCTTTTCTCTCATAATATGCAGGGTTTACACAAAGAGGGAGAATGCCGACAGCTAGAATTCTGGACCTGAAAAAGCTACGTCAGAGTTACCTATTCTGCACAACTCGAACTGAGCTAAAAATTTATGGAGAATTATTTTGGAATCTATGAAAAATACTGGAGCAAATAACTATCGGAGGGGGCCCACCTAGTGACCACAATACACGAGGGCACGCCAGGCCCCCCACGCGTGCCCTGGTGGGTTGTGGCCAGCTGTCAGTGCAACAAACCCTGGGTCCGTTGCCCTGACTCTGCCCGGGCACGGGAGCAATGTTACAACAACAAGGACGGGCCAAGTACAAGAAATCAAGGTTCCCAGAAGGCCAACATGCAGATCAAGAGGACCAAGACCAAGCCAGAGAAGCAAGAAACCACCGAGAGAAAAGCCTCCCTTGCCAGGCAGACGAGCTCGGCAAGGCCGGGGTTACCCCCAGAAGAAGACCTCCAAGACGCCCCGGCAAGGCCTACCGAGCTCATGGAGACGCAACCACCTCACTAACCCGCTTCACCACGACACACATTGTCTGTCAGTGCGGTGTCCAGCTGCAAAGTGACAGAGTGGTAGCCATTTGCCACATGGCAGCCTCTTTCTACAAAATATACCTACAGATGACACTCGTCCTGCGACGTGTCAAGCGAATAGGCGCGAGGCTGGCAAGATAGCCCGGCAAGGCTTGCTGGGAAAGCGACGATGTGACGTTAAGTGGTGCATTTAATGCGCTCTGTTAGCCTGCAGAGTTAGGTATCATAGCACTATTTGCTATCTTATCTGTGCATAATGACTGATTTGCCACTATGGTGACACCTTAACCTATAAAAGGATTCCCATGGCAACCTTAGAAAGGGTTGGACACTGGATTAGCAAATCCACCCCCTCCTATTTCATACGCTCGTAGCCGTTTGGCCCTGAGGCAACCCTGCCGGGAAAACATGCTACGACCACCACCATCTTTCCACCATCAATCCACCAAAGCAGGAGTACGGTTTTCGCCTCACGGCAACCCGAACCTGGGGTAAAATTGTGCGTGTGATCTCTGCCACGCTGCCCCATGCCCCTCTGCTCTTTGTGCATTGTGACGCCCCCTGCCGAACCAGCAAGGGACCCTTGGTCCCATATGTGGCCGTGGTTTCCCACGACACCAGCCCGGCCCACCTCCGGTCTCCATGTTCTAGTACATAGGTCATTTTGACCTAGAAAAAAATAAGGTGAGGACTTTCGGGACGGAGCGCCGCCGTATCAAGGTGGAACTTGGGCAGGAGCACTTTTGCCCTCCGGTAGAGCAATTTCGCCAGGGGAAATTCTCTCCCGGAGGGGGAAATCGAAGCCATCGTCATCACCAACAACCTTCTCATCTTTGGGAGGCCAATATCCATCAACATCTTAAATATCACCATCTTCTCTCAAACCCTAGTTCATCCCTTGTGTTCAATCTTTGTATTGAAACCTCATATTGATACTTGTGGGTGACTAGTAGTGTTGGTTACATCTTGTAGTTGATTAATATATGGTTTATTTGGTGGAAGATTATATGTTTAGATCCATTATGCTATTTAATACCCCTCTGATCTTGAGCATGATTATCATTTGCGAGTAGTTACTTTTGTTCTTGAGGTCACGGGATAAGTCATGTTGCAAGTAATCATGTGAACTTTATATGTGTTCGATATTTTGATGATATGTATGTTGTGATTCCCTTAGTGGTGTCATGTGAACATCGACTACATGGCACTTCACCATCTTTGGGCCTAAGGGAATGCATTGTGGAGTAGTTATTAGATGATGGGTTGCTAGAGTGACAGAAGCTTAAACCCTAGTTTATGTGCTACTTCATAAGAGATTGATTTGGATCCAAATGTTTAATGCTATGGTTAGATTTTATCTAAATACTTTTCTCGTAGTTGCGGATGCTTGCGAGGGGGTTAATCATAAGTGGGAGGTTTGTTCAAGCACGAACAACACCTAAGCACCGGTCCACCCACATATCAAATTATCAAAGTAACGAATGCAATTCAAACCAACATGATGAAAGTGACTAGATGAAATTCCCGTGTGTCCTCAAGAACACTTTTCTTATTATAAGAGACCATTTTGGAATGTCCTTTGCCACAACAGGATTGGGAAAACCTTGCTGCACTTTATTTACCGTTACCATTATTTGACAGTTACAAATTATCTTGTTATCAAACTACCTATTGCCGCTTATTTCAATGCTTGCATAAAATACCTTGCTGAAAAACACTTGTCATTTCCTTCAGCTCCTCGTTGGGTTCGACACTCTTACTTATCGAAAGGACTATGATTGATCCCCTATACTTGTGGGTCATCATATCCCTACTCTTAATTAGCCACAGATATTGGACCCCACCTTAATTAACCCTTCATTTAATAAACATGTGTCACTGACTGTGAGACCCACACACTAATTAAACTATTTAAATTAACTCTAATTAAAACTCAGTCCATGACTTGTGGGCCCAGCTTACTATTCACCCATTGACCAGTCAACGGTCAACTTCTGACTCACCAGTCGATTGGCCGTACTGTCAGCCTCCCGGTGCACTTTGTTGGGTACGCTTCTAGGTGTACTTAGCATTTCCCTATTAATTTTGAAATAATAATAAATCCAGAAATTCTAGAAAATCATTTAAACTTTGAAATATCGTATCAATTAATCCGCAACTCGGATGAAAATAATTTATATATGAAAAATGATGAGAAAACTATGAGGAATCTGAATATGCCATGCACACCCATGACAAACACCTCTAACATAGCAAGCATTGAACAATTTCCTAATGGAGGCGAGGTTCCTGATCTTTTGATGAGATGATAACAATTGATTTGGTGGAGTCGACTTTGACGATCCAACTGCAAACGTGCACGAAGTTGCACCTTAGCAATCGCTAAACCAATCTCCTGAGGTTACTGGCGATGCTGGAAGCATGATTAGCCTAACCACGAAGATCTATTCCTCCATGCAACCGAAGAATAAGCAAGAATATGATAGTGCAATCTTGGTCTGGTCGTATAAAGGTGGGGATCCGAAAGCGGTCTTGGTCTGGTCGTTGGACACAAAGGAAGTACACGAAGTTGCAATGGCAAACTTTTAACTAAACAAATTCCAAAGTCTAAACTGTGCCCTAAGGGCTGTATATATGGAGGAAGAGGGGGGGATTTCGTGGCCCTTGGAGGAGGGGTCCGAAACCAACCCTAACTCTTGTTTCCCCACATATACGGACTCTAAAAATATCCTATACTCAAGTATTTCGAAATTACATGGACCTGGCCCAATAATAAGGTGACACAACACCTATAATAGCTTCTGGACAAATTTATGAAGTGACATCTTGTATATTTCGTCCAAGGCTTTATGCACTCATTATGGTGGCTTCAAAGTCCTAAAATCATCACTTGTAACTCCGTTCTTGTTACCCTTGCGCATGCCATCATCTCCAGGCTTGATCTTGCTCCAATGTTCATCCTTTTTGTCCAAGCTAGGCCCTTCAATTGTAAGGAAGACAAATGTATCCAATTTAGGCAGCATCATGTTCTCATCAACATTAGAATCATTACCAAGAAACGGAAGTACCTGGTAATTTAGTTGGCATGCGCGAGCTCTAGTAATTGGTCCAGTATGTATAGCAGTAGGGGCTGTGGGTGTAACAATGGTATTGATGTCCTCATAATTGCCCCTAGATCCATATATCAAAAAAAATCTGGTGCTGGGAAAATATTACCAGATATTTTCCGTCTTCTTTTAAAAATGCTCAATATTGCATTAGGTCACATCGACACCACATTTTGCCATGACATGCATTGTGTTGCATTTGACTGCCCGTTATTTATTTCGTTCCCCTCTCCTCTATTCATTCGGTAGACTCCGACACCACCACTGCCCCGAGTGCGACTACATCGATGACGACCCGTCCTTCGCAGCAGATCTTCCAGGCAAGCAAACCCCGTTGATCATTCTGATGCTGCCTATTCTTTCTCTCTACTTCATGCACCAGATAGCGGTTCTGATATGATGTTTCGGTAGATCCTATTCTGATGCATAGCCTATTTTTATCACTTTCATTGATGTTTACCCATTGTCCTGGCATGCCTACTTTAGTGATGCTTATGATCCATCAGCTAGCCCTACACCCTTGTCCCTTTTGCCATGCGATGACCATGTCGTGATCCCTTTGGGTGATGGTCATGGATATACTTTATACTGCATCCTATATATGTTACTTTGGTGGACCTCGGACTTCGGTGGCCTACGACATGGAGTGAGATGGACTACAAGAATATGATGATGAAGATGAAGACTATTACTACATGATGTTATCTTATGTTATGTTTACATTTTGAGGCGGAATGGGATCACAGCAAATATCCATAGGATGATGGTGAGGCTGGTAGCGTTCGTGCGTGTTTCACCCAGTCGGTGTGACAGGGCGGGTAGGTACCCTTCAGTTGTGGTGTGCCTGGGCCCTCGTTGTTGTCTATGAGCCATTAAATAATACGAGTGAATGAGTTCTGGGTGGTATCTGATTTGAGACTGCCATTGGCACATACACACTAACCGCCACATGGGACAATGGTATATGGGACCCTCGGCCTCGTATGATTCTCCCGAAAGCTCTGTTAGATGCCCTATTCAGAGAGGCGGCATGGTAGACAACAGATATCTTCCATCCCAGGTGAGACTGGACCCTGATTGTGACGTGCAGGAGTGCTTAGGAGTGAGCCTCTGAACTACCCCTTTGCACTTAGGATGTAGACCGGCGGGGACCTCTCTGAAGAGCCTAGGTAGGACTATGGCATGTCGATTGCCTAAGGCAGGGCATTACCTAGAAGAGTGTGTCTAGCAAGAGGTAACCGAGTGTATCGGCTAATGTGGCGCACCCCTACTGGGAAGTTAAACTATTCAAATATATGCGTCCATGGTAACATACGACTTAGTGTTGTGCCCCGAGCTTCTACAACTTAAACCGAATACTTAATAAAATTCACCAAGAACTGTAGCATGCCCGAGGACCGTTTCTCACGTGAATTGAATCCAAGGGTAGTGCATTGTTGTAATGGTTACTAGTATGCATTTGCGCTCTTTCTCTTCAAGGTGGCAAGATTGTTCTCATTCTTTTCTAATGCTGCAAGAATCTTCATGCTCACCTCGTGTCGCAAGGAGCTTCATTCTCACCTCATGTTGCAACATGTTGGTGGATAATTGTTACTTTGAGTTCCCCCCTTTATTTTGGCGTTCTGCAGTTTGGTCGACAGATATTATCGTATTCCTTTGATACCGATGCATGTGTAGCTTAGTTTCGACGTAAGTCTTTTGAGTACTTTGGGTGAGTACTCACCATTACTTCGCTACTCTTTTCATCCGACCTGGTTGCTGTAACAGCTGTTAGCACCACATATTCAACTTTCCCCTGCTGGTGCTTACTACTTGGAGTTCGACGTTGAGGAGTAGTTCGGAGGTCCCAGGTAGGAGGCCTGTGCCTTTTTGATCTAGAGACATTGTTTGTTTTTGCCTTCTAAAGGCACCCTTGTATTTGTGTATAGTCAGACCTAACTCTTGATGTAATATCGGGTCTTAGACCCTGGTTTGTAATACATTGTTTCTTTTGTTTAAATTTGAGTCGTAGAGTTGTGTTGCGATATTATAACTATCTTGATCATGCATGTTGTGTGGATATTTAGTGCATGATTAATTTCGGAGTGTCACAATTTGGTATCAGAGTCGACCGCGTGTAGGAACCCCCTTTCCAACTCCTTGGTCTAAGTTGAGTCTAGTCTTGAAAAACTATTTTCTAAACTACTAACTGTGTTGTGTGGCTTCCGGGCCCACACCACCTATGGATGGTATTAGGGTATTTTATTTCGCATCTTTACTCTGGGTTCCCATCTCTCTCCTCTTCGGGTTAATGATTTTACTAAATCTAACTTTAGGTTCTCGTAACTACTTCCTACCAAAGAGCCCCTCATTCCAGAAGAGCGCTTCATTCACCAGAAGATTCTAAAGACCCTCTTCGATGTTTTCCCGAGACCCTTGTGGCCACCACTCTTGCGATTATCTACCGCCGATAAATCCCTATGGATAACTACATATCCTTGCCATTCATACCTTCATTCCCCGTTGCTCTTGTTATTACAAGATACATCAAAATATTCTTCGAATTTTCAGGAATCCCTTGTGCCACTACCTTGCAGTTCTTTGCTGCATGAATTCCCCTACGAATAATTTCTCACACTTACCAAGGATCCATTCATACCCAGTTGTTCATGTGTTTCACAAGATACTTTGAAATACTATACGATGTTCCGACAATCCTCTATAACCTATTGCCCTAGAAAGTCTTGCATGCGTTCATTATGGTTACTTCCATATGTCTAGCAATATTCATTAGCATCTTTTGTCATCGTCATTTTGAGCCTTTGATTAGATATGTTTGTGAATGCTCGCAATCATCAATCCAAACTAGAATTCATCCCTTTAGGTCAGACATCACTCCGGACATGAGCTGGTTCTCGACAAATCAAACCTTGATTGATTATCGATATTTTTCTATTCAACTTTCATATCTTTTGATCAGAGCATTTGCTTTTGATCACCCGATTTTGAAATCATAATTCCTTTGTGTTTAAGCTTCAAAATTATTTAGATGTTCCTATAATCTGATGCGTTTGCATTGTTTCTTCTTCTGGTTGAGCATCGATACTCACATTAGAGCAGTCCGCTAGATCTTTTGTTAGACTATTATCCGACAATGTTCTTCATATTCAAAAACCATGTGAGTTCTTCCCCCGCTACCAATGCCTTTAGCAATGGTGTATCCTCTACTTCTTATGGTCTGTACTCTGCTTCAAGATGGTACCCATTGCTTCCATAAGTGTGTTGTATTGATTCGTAAAATGTCCTGATCGGTAGTATCTATACTTTTTCTATCTGTGTGAACCTGAAGTCTTCACGGGTCATACCATTCTGGTATTTCACCAGGTAAATTTTCGAACTCAAAACAATTTAACAAAGTAGTGAATGAGAAGTTGTGCATTGGAGAAGTGGGATTAGACCTTGAACTTTCTGGTCATGTGTAACACCCCGGATGTAATTTACCTTATCTGTACTCCAACTCTTGCCGTTTCCGGCACTAAGTTATTTTATTTCATCGTTGTCAGGTTTTTGTCTCCGTGTGTTTTGTCTTTGTCATGCATTTCATATCATGTCATCATGTGCATTGCATTTGCATACGTGCTCGTCTCATGCATCCGAGCATTTTCCCCGTCCGTTTTGCATTCCGGCGTTCCTATGTCACCCGGTGTCCCTTTCTACCTCTTTTCATGTGTGG
Organism: Triticum aestivum; assembly: GCF_018294505.1. Lineage (NCBI taxonomy): Eukaryota > Viridiplantae > Streptophyta > Magnoliopsida > Poales > Poaceae > Triticum > Triticum aestivum. The sequence goes on from NC_057800.1 coordinate 289,350,771, forward strand.
GGGTTAAACATTTCCGGATTGGACCGAGAGTTGCCATCCGGCCTTAGTTTACTACCGGTAGACCGCCTGTCAAGTTTCGTACCATTTGGACTTCGTTTGATACTCCAACGATTAACCGAGGGACCGAAAAGGCCTCGTGTGTGTTGCAGCCCAACACCCTTCCAATTTTTCCCAAAACCGACCTAAACCCTCTCCATCATCTAAAGCGTTCGATCACGATCGCGTGGCCGAAAACCGCACTCCATTTGGAGCTTCCTAGCTCCCTCTACCCCTATATAAAGACCCCCCTCGAAAATCCCGGGTCTCCTCTCCCCCCTAACCCTAGAAAAACCCCTCTCCGCCGCCGGACAATGTCCGTCGCGCCGGACACCGCGTCCGTCACCGCCCGCGACCACTGATGCTCCGCCATGTGTCCCCGCTAGGTCCCGCGCGCCGTCGGCCCGGGAGGCCCGCAACGAGCCCTCCCTGGCCCGCGTTGCTCCGCCGCCGCCTTCGATCGCCGCCCGCGCCTGGGAGCCGGCCCGCGCCACTGTTCCTCGCCATGCCGCCTCTCCCTTCGCCGTGCCTCGCCGACCGGAGCTTAGCTCCGCCGTGGCGGCCCCGCGACGCCGTCGCCTCGGGCGCCGGCGACCTCCTCACCGACCGCGGCCGGCGCCGCCCTCCGCCGTGCTTCGCCTCGCCGCTCCGGCAAGTCCCGCTCCAGTGATCCCTGACTCCGGCCATCCTCGTTCGGCGTGCTGCTACAGTGATTCCGGCGAACCTCAGCTTCCGTGCCACCCCGATCTAGATCCAGATTTGTTAGGGTTGACTTTTATCCTCGAAACCCTAGCTTTTTAGCATTTTTCTGCATGCCATAACTCTGCATCCGTAGCTCCGATTCGTGCGTGTAGCATATCGAAATGTTCGTCTCGACGAGTACATCATTTCATCTCATTGCATAATTTTCATTTGAGCTCATCTTGATGCCCGAAATGCTGTTGGAAGAGGGCTATGTGATTAAAGTTGCAGATCTATTTCAGCAAATGGCCTTTTGTCATTTTTTCCATATTTAATGTGTGCATGCTATGATCCTGAGCTCTACATGTGTCTTGATGAATGCCCTGCCATCTTTCCAGGGGTGTATGCCATGTATTTTTGTGATATTTGTGGTGACTAGCACAAGCATGCAAAGTAGCGTAATCGTTGATGCTAATTTCTGACTTGTTCATGTTGTTTGCTTTTATGCCATATGTTCATGTTGTTTCCTAGTGATCCATGCCTCCTTTGAGGAATATCAGTAAGGACGTTTTGTTAACATTGTGGTTCTCTATCCATCCATATCTTTGTTTGCATTTATGGAGCGCCCTAGCTTGAGTCAATCGAGCTCTACTTTTGCTATAAAATGATCCTGGTAGATTGTTGACATGTTTAGAGATTTTGCCGAGGATGTTGCTATTGATCCGTGCATGCTATGTTATTGTTCTTGCCATTTCTAGCTTATATGCCATGTCTTCTTGATGTGTGTATGCTTAGAATATCATGCAATGCCTCGTAGTGAGTGCATCGAGCTCGCAAGCATGCCTACTTGTTAATCTGTTTTGCATGCTCCAGTTTTTCACTAAGTCTGAATCTGTTTATGTTTTTGCTATGTTCGCATGCTTGCAAGTGCATTCTCTGATCACTTTTGGCTCATGGTCACTAAGGGACTTTTGTTATATGCTTTGAGTAGCTTTGTGACATGCCTTGCTTTGCCATGATATGTTCCTGTAGCATGTAGTTATCATGCTCTAAACTATGCTTCCTGATGATAAATTCCTGACTTGTTATTTTTTCCCTAAGTCTGAAACCTATTACCTTTTGCTCTTTTTCCATGCTTGTTTGAACCTGTTAATGGATGAATTAGCCGTAGCTCAGTGTTCATCTTTTGTCAAGCTTCATGAGTGGATCCCTGCCATATATTTTGTTGTTATGTTTGGGTGTTGTATCATATTTATCTTGATGCATTCGCGTTCGGTACTTTGATAATTTGATATGTGGGTGGACCAGTGCTTGGGTACTGTCCTTACTTGGACAAGCATCCCACTTATGATTAACCCCAATTGCAAGCATCCGCAACTACAACAAAAGTATTAAGGTAAACCTAACCATAGCATGAAACATATGGATCCAAATCAGCCCCTTAAGAAGCAACGCATAAACTAGGGTTTAAGCTTCTATCACTCTAGCAACCCATCATCTACTTATTACTTCCCAATGCCTCCCTCTAGGCCCAAACAATGGTGAAGTGTCATGTAGTCGACGTTCACATGACACCACTAGAGGGATGACAACATACATCTCATCAAAATATCGAACGAATACCAAATTCACATGACTACTTATAGCAAGACTTCTCCCATGTCCTCAGGAACAAACGTACCTACTCAAAAAGCATATTCATGTTCATAATCAGAGGGGTATTAATATGCATAATGGATCTGAACATATGATCTTCCACCAAGTAAACCAACTAGCATCAACTACAAGGAGTAATCAACACTACTAGCAACCCACAGGTACCAATCTAAGGTTTGGATACAAAGATTGGATACAAGAGATGAACTAGGGTTTGAGATGATATGGTGTTATGTCTACTACACAACCTTCTTCTTGTAGACGTTATTGGGCCTCCAAGTGCAGAGGTTTGTAGGACAGTAGCAATTTTCCCTCAAGTGGATGACCTAAGGTTTATCAATCCGTAGGAGGCGTAGGATGAAGATGGTCTCTCTCAAGCAACCCTGCAACCAAATAACAAAGAGTCTCTTGTGTCCCCAACACACCCAATACAATGGTAAATTGTATAGGTGCACTAGTTCGGCGAAGAGATGGTGATAAAACTGGTATATGGATAGTAGATAAAGGTATTTGTAATCTGAAATTATAAAAACAGCAAGGTAACTAATGATAAAAGTGAGCGTAAACGGTATTGCAATGCGTTGAAACAAGGCCTAGGGTTCATACTTTCGCAAGTGCAGGTCCTCTCAACAATAATAACATAATTGGATCACATAACTATCCCTCAACATGCAACAAAGAGTCACTCCAAAGTCACTAATACGGGAGAACGAACGAAGAGATTATGGTAGGGTACGAAACCACCTCAAAGTTATTCTTTCCAATCAATCCATTGGGCTATTCCTATAAGTGTCACAAACATCCCTAGAGTTCGTACTAGAATAACACCTTAAGACAAAAATCAACCAAAACCCTAATGTCACCTAGATACTAAAATGTCACCTCAAGTATCCGTGGGTATGATTATACGATATGCATCACACAATCTCAGATTCATCTATTCAACCAACACAAAGGACCTCAAAGAGTGCCCCAAAGTTTCTACCGGAGAATCACGACGAAAACATGTGCCAACCCCTATGCATAGGTTCCCAATGTCACGAAACCCGCAAGTTGATCACCAAGACATACATCAAGTGTTCTCAAGTCTTTAAAGACTCAATGCGATAAGATAACTCCAAAGGGAAAACTCAATTCATTACAAGAGAGAAGAGGGGGGGGGGAGAAACATAGGATCCAACTATAATATCTAAGCTCGCGATACATCAAGATCGTATCATCTCAAGAACACGAGAGAGAGAGATCAAACACATAGCTACTGGTACATACCCTCAGCCCCGAGGTAGAACTACTCCCTCCTCGTCATGGAGAGCACCGGGATGATGAAGATGGCCATCGGTGAGGGATCCCCCCTCCGGCAGGGTGCTGGAACAGGGTCCCGATTGACTTTTGGTGGCTATGGAGGCTTCTAGCGGCGGAACTCCCGATGTAATCTCTGTTTTGGAAGTTTTAGGGTACGACGATACATATGGGTGCAGGAAGTACGTCGGAGGAGCCACGGGGGCCCCACGAGGTAGGGGGCGCGCCCTAGGGGGGTGGGCGCGCCCCCCACCCTCGTGGTTTCCTCGTTCCTTCCTTGACGTGGGGTCCAAGTCCATCAGGTGGTTTTCATTCCAAAAATAACTTCTCTAGTTGATTTCGTTCCATTTCGACTCCGTCTGATATTCCTTTTCTTCAAAACACTGAAATAGGCAAAAAACAGCAAATCTGGGCTGGGCCTCCGGTTAATAGGTTAGTCCCAAAAGTAATATAAAAGTGGATAATAAAGCCCAATATTGCCCAAAACAGTAGATAATATAGCATGGAGCAATCAAAAATTATAGATACGTTGGAGACGTATCAAGCATCCCCAAGCTTAATTCATGCTCGTCCTCGAGTAGGTAAATGATAAAAAAGATAATTTTTGATGTGGAATGCTAGTTGGCATAATTTCAATGTAATTCTTCTTACTTGTGATATGAATATTTAGATCCATAAGATTCAAGACAAAAGTTCATATTGACATAAAAATAATAATACTTCAAGCATACTAACAAAGCAATCATGTCTTCTCAAAATAACATGGCCAAAGAAAGCTATCCCTACAAAATCATATAGTCTGGCTATGCTCCATCTTCACCACACAAAATATTTAAATCATGCACAACCCCGATGACAAGCCAAGCAATTGTTTCATACTTTTGATGTTCTCAAACTTTTTCAATCTTCACGCAATATATGAGCGTGAGCCATGGACATAGCACTATAGGTGGAATAGAATGGTGGTTGTGGAGAAGACAAAAAGGAGAAGGTAGTCTCACATCAACTAGGCGTATCAAAGGGCTATGGAGATGCCCATCAATAGATATCAATGTGAGTGAGTAGGGATTGCCATGCAACAGATGCACTAGAGCTATAAATGTATGAAAGCTCAACAAAAGAAACTAGTGGGTGTGCATCCAACTTGCTTGCTCACGAAGACCTAGGGCATTTTGAGGAAGCCCATCATTGGAATATACAAGCCAAGTTCTATAATGAAAGATTCCCACTAGTATTGTAAAGTGACAACATAGGAGACTCTCTATCATGAAGATCATGGTGCTACTTTGAAGCACAAGTGTGGTAAAGGATAGTAACATTGTCCCTTCTCTCTTTTTCTCTCATTTTTTGGGCCTTCTCTTTTTATGGCCTTTTTTGGGCCTTCTCTTTTTTTATGGCCTTTCTCCCTTTTTTTAATTTTTCGTCCGGAGTCTCATCCCGACTTGTGGGGGGAATCATAGTCTCCATCATCCTTTCCTCACTGGGACAATGCTCTAATAATGATGATCATCACACTTTTATTTACTTACAACTCAAGAATTACAACTCGATACTTAGAACAAGATATGACTCTATATGAATGCCTCCGGCAGTGTACCGGGATGTGCAATGATGCATGAGTGATAGGTATGAAAGAATTATGAACGGTGGCTTTGCCACAAATACAATGTCAACTACATGATCATGCAAGCAATATGACAATGGTGGAGTGTGTCATAATAAATAGAACGGTGGAAAGTTGCATGGCAATATATCTCGGAATGGCTATGGAAATGCCATAATAGGTAGGTATGGTGGCTGTTTTGAGGAAGGTATATGGTGGGTGTATGATACCGGCGAAATGTGCGCGGTATTAGAGAGGCTAGCAATGGTGGAAGGGTGAGAGTGTGTATAATCCATGGACTCAACATTAGTCATAAAGAACTCACATACTTATTGCAAAAATCTAGTAGTTATCAAAACAAAGTACTACGCGCATGCTCCTAGGGGGATAGATTGGTAGGAAAAGACCATCGCTTGTCCCCGACCGCCACTCATAAGGAAGACAATCAATTAATAAATCATGCTCCGACTTCATCACATAACGGTTCACCATACATGCATGTTACGGGAATCACAAACTTCAACACAAGTATTCCTCAAATTCACAACTACTCAACTAGCATGACTCTAATATCACCATCTCCATATCTCAAAACAATTATCAAGTATCAAACTTCTCTTAGTATTCAAAACACTCGTAAGAGAATTTTTATTATTAATCTTGTATACCTAGCATATTAGGATTTTAAGAAAATTACCATGCTATTTAAGACTCTCAAATTAATATAAGTGAAGCATGAGAGTTCATCTATTTCTTCAAAATAAAACTACCACCATGCTCTAAAAGGTATAAGTGAAGCACTAGAGCAAATGACAAACTACTCCGAAAGATATAAGTGAAGATCAACGAGTAGTCGAATAATTATGCAACTATGTGAAGACTCTCTAACATTTAATAATTTCAGATCTTGGTATTTCATTCAAACAGCAAGCAAAGCAAAATAAAATGACATTCCAAGAATGGCAAACATCATGTGAAGAAGCAAAAACTTAGGATCAACCGATACTAACCGATAATTGTTGAAGAAGAAAGGTGGGATGCCAACCGGGGCATCCCCAAGCTTAGATGCTTGAGACTTCTTGAAATATTATCTTGGGGTGCCTTGGGAATCCCCAATCTTGAGCTTTTGTGTCTCCTTAATTCCTCTCATATCACGGTCTCCCTAAATCTCAAAAGCTTCATCCACACAAAACTCAACAAGGACTCGTGAGATAAGTTAGTATAAACTATTGCAAAAACCTTATCATAATCTACTGTAGCAAATCACTAAAATTATTATCGAACATTGCATACTAAATGCCTCTGCATATTTAATAGTCCTATCCTCATATAGAATCATTAAAGAAGCAAACATATGCAAACATAACAGCAATCTGCCTAAACAGGATAGTCTGTAAAGAATGCAGAAACATCCATACTTCCCTAGCTCCAAAAATTATGAAAGAAAATTCCCACTGTAGTAAATTTATCAGATCTTAATATGCAAAAGGTTTCAACATTTTATCACATTCTGACTTTTCTAGGGAATTATTGAAACAGCGGTAAACTTTCTGTTTTTAAACAGCAACATGTGGACTTCTAAAATAGGCATAGTAAAGGCTATCAATGCCAATTTTATTGAAATAAAAGATGCAAAACATTGTTCTAAATAACATCAAGCAAAACAAAATAAAATAAAATGATGCTCCAAGCAAAACACATATCATGTGGCGAATAAAAATAAAGCTCCAAGTAAAGTTACCGATGAACAAAGACGAAAGAGGGGATGCCTTCCGGGGCATCCCCAAGCTTAGGCTTTTGGTAGTCCTTGAATATTACCTTGGAGTGCCTCGGGCATCCCCAAGATTAGGCTCTTGCCACTCCTTATTCCATAGTCCATCGAATCCTTACCCAAAACTTGAAAACTTCACAACACAAAACTTAACAGAAAACTCATAAGCTCCGTTAGTATAAAAAAATAAATCACCACTTCAAGTTAGTGTAATGAAATCATTATTTATTTATAATGGTGTTAAACCTACTGTATTCCAACTTCTCTATGTATTATAAACTATTTTACTAACCATAGATTCATCAAAATAAGCAAACAACACATGAAAAACAGAATCTGTCAAAAACAGAACAGTCTGTAGTAATATGGATCAAACGTATACTTCTGGAACTCATAAAATTATAAAATAAATTTCTGGACCTGAGGAATTTATCTATTAATCATCTGAAAAAGTAATTAGCTAAATATCACTCTCCAAATAAAAATGGAAGCAATTCTCGTGAGCGCTAAAGTTTCTGTTTTTTACAGCATGATTAACAAGACTTTCCCCAAGTCTTCCCAAAGGTTCTACTTGGCACAAACACTAATTAAAAGCATAAAACAACATATAAACAGAGGCTAGATGAATTATTTATTACTAAACATGAACAAAAATCAAGGAATAAAAATAAAGTTGGGTTGCCTCCCAACAAGCGCTATCATTTAATGCCCCTAGCTAGGCATGATGATTTCAACGATGCTCACATAAAAGATAAGAATTGAAACATAAAGAGAGCATAATGAAGAATATGAATATCACATTTAAGTCTAACATACTTCCTATGCATAGGGATTTTGTGAGCAAACAATTTATGGGAACAATAATCAACTAGCATAGGAGGGCAAAACAAGCAAAACTTCAAAACTTTAAGCACATAGAGAGGAAACTTGATATTATTGCAATTCCTACAAGCATATATTCCTCCCTCATAATAATTTTCAGTAGCATCATGAATGAATTCAACAATATAACCAGCACCTAAAGCATTCTTTTCATGATCTACAAGCATAGAAAATTTACTACTCTCCACATAAGAAAAATTCTTCTCATTCGAGATAGTGGGAGTATCATAAGAGACTTGAATACTATAAATTGTTTCCACATTAAAAGAGTAATGTTCAGAGAAAAGGTACTCATAATCATGACAAGTTTTATAAATACAATCATCACTACTCTTTATAGCATAAGTTTCATCACAATAATCATCATAAGTAGCAACTTTGTTCTTATCATAACAACTTTGCATATCAAAACTTGGAAGACTAAAAATATCATCATTAATAAACATAGCATCCCCAAGCTTGGGACAAACATTAATTTCAGCAAATATATTCTCAAATATGTCATCCTCATCAAACATAGCTTCCCCAAGCTTGGGCCTTTTCATATCATAAGCGTAATCACTCTCATCATTAATAGTATGGATAGCACCAATAGTATAGCAATTATCATATTCTTCCAAGCAAGTGCCAAAAAGATTTTCAAGATCATAAGAAGTATCATTATATTCCTAATCATAATCATCACAACAAGCAATAGGCATAATGAGATCATCATAGAGTGATCATCTTCATTTTCATGAGGCACGACACTAATAGGAGCAACTTTATTTGGGAGATATACCTTTTTACCTCTCTTCCTTTTTTTTCTTCCTCTTCACCACATCATGTGGGGGTTCAATCCTCTTTTTGGAGCTCCTTATTAATGAAATTTGTTGAATAGAAGGCTCCTCCTCGTTACCTGATTCATCATAAGAAATAATAGGAGGATATTGGGAAGTCTCTTCCCTTTCATTAGTATTCTCATCATCCTCTATTTGTTTTATTTTCTTTATGTAATTGACAATATAAGGATTATCAATGCAATTCACCACACAATACATATAAATTTTCTCTAAATCAAAATGAAGAACTTTATCAAGGGCAAAATTTGGATATCCTTAATTCTGCGTTTAATTTCTTCATAACCCAAAAGCAAACTAAGTTCATTATGATGTGCAAGAGAAATCAAGTCATCACAATTTTTGGACACGATACGATCATGAAACAATTTGCATTGGGCACTAAAATGATCAGTTCATTGCAAAGTTCACAAGTAGGACTAAGAAATAATAAAATTTCAGCACATTCATCTAGCTCTTCTTGCAACAATTTGGTTTCTAAGTACTTATGCCTCTTGCAATATCTATCTTCCCTATTTGGTGTGTACTTGCAAACATGCACTCCACAAAAATTGACATGTTTATAGGAGGCATCATAACTAGTGCAATCATCATTAGCATCATGGATATTCAAAGAATTCGTACTAACAACATTGCAATCATGCTCATCATTCAAATATTTAGTGCCAAACATTTTAGAGATTTCTTCTTCTAGCACTTGAGCACAGTTGTCCTTTCCATCATACTTATGAAAGATATTAAAAAGGTGAAGCGTATGAGACAAACTTAACTCCATTTTTTGTAATTTTCTTTTATAGACTAAACTAGTGATTAAACAAGAAACTAAAAGACTCGATTGCAAGATCTAAAGATATACCTTCAAGCACTCACCTCCCCGGCAACGGCGCCAGAAAAGAGCTTGATTTCTACTGCACAACCTTCTTCTTGTAGACGTTGTTGGGCCTCCAAGTGCAGAGGTTTGTAGGACAGTAGCAAATTTCCCTCAAGTGGATGACCTAAGGTTTATCAATCCGTAGGAGGCGTAGGATGAAGATGGTCTCTCTCAAGCAACCCTGCAACCAAATAACAAAGAGTCTCTTGTGTCCCCAACACACCCAATACAATGGTAAATTGTATAGGTGCACTAGTTCGGCGAAGGATGGTGATACAAGTGGTATATGGATAGTAGATAAAGGTATTTGTAATTTGAAATTATAAAAATAGCAAGGTAACTAATGATAAAAGTGAGCGTAAACGGTATTGCAATGCGTTGAAACAAGGCCTAGGGTTCATACTTTCGCTAGTGCATGTCTTCTCAACAATAATAACATAATTGGATCACATAACTATCCCTCACCATGCAACAAAGAGTCACTCCAAAGTCACTAATAGCGGAGAATGAACGAAGAGATTATGGTAGGGTACGAAACCACCTCAAAGTTATTCTTTCCAATCAATCCATTGGGCTATTCCTATAAGTGTCACAAACAGCCCTAGAGTTCATACTAGAATAATACCTTAAGACACAAATCAACCAAAACCCTAATGTCACCTAGATACTCCAATGTCACCTCAACTATCCGTGGGTATGATTATACGATATGCATCACACAATCTCAGATTCATCTATTCAACCAACACAAAGGACCTCAAAGAGTGCCCCAAAGTTTCTACCGGAGAATCACGACGAAAACATGTGCCAACCCCTATGCATAGGTTCCTAATGTCACAAAACCCGCAAGTGATCACCAAGACATACATCAAGTGTTCTCAAGTCTTCAAAGACTCAATCCGATAAGATAACTCCAAAGGGAAAACTCAATTCATTACAAGAGAGAAGCGGGGGAGGAGAAGCATAGGATCCAACTATAATAGCAAAGCTCGCGATACATCAAGATCATATCAACTCAAGAACACGAGAGAGAGAGATCAAACACATAGCTACTGGTACATACCCTCAGCCCCGAGGGAGAACTACTCCCTCCTTGTCATGGAGAGCACCGGGATGATGAAGATGGCCACCGGTGAGGGATCCCCCCTCCGGCAGGGTGCCGGAACAGGGTCCCGATTGACTTTTGGTGGCTACGGAGGCTTCTGGCGGTGGAACTCCCGATCTAATCTCTGTTCTGGAAGTTTTAGGGTACGACGATATATATGGGTGCAAGAAGTACGTCGGAGGAGCCACGGGGGCCCCATGAGGCAGGGGGCGCGCCCTATGGGAGTGGGCGCGCCCCCACCCTCGTGGTTTCCTCGTTCCTTCCTTGACGTGGGGTCCAAGTCCATCGGGTGGCTTTCGTTCGAAAAATAACTTCTCTAGTTGATTTCGTTCCGTTTCGACTCCGTCTGATATTCCTTTTCTTCAAAACACTGAAATAGGCAAAAAACAGCAAATCTGGGCTGGGCCTCCGGTTAATAGGTTAGTCCCAAAAGTAATATAAAAGTGGATAATAAAGCCCAATATTGCCCAAAACAGTAGATAATATAGCATGGAGCAATCAAAAATTATAGATACGTTGGAGACGTATCATGGTGCTGGTGAAGATGTTGATGGAGATTGACCCCCTCCCGATGAGAGGATCGTTGGTGATGACGATGGTGATGATTTCCCCCTCCCGAAGGGAGGTTTCCCCGGCAGAACAGCTCTGCTGGAGCCCTAGATTGGTCGCGCCAAGGTTCCGCCTCGTGGCGGCGGAGTTTCTTCCCCAAAGCTTGCTTGTTTTTTTCTCAGATGAAACACCTCATATATCAGAAGATGGGCATCGGAGGGCCACCAGGGAGCCCACGCGGCAGGGTGCGCGCCCAGGGGGTTAGGGCGCGCCCCCACCCTCGTGGCCAGGGTGTCGGCCCCCTCAGGTACTTATTTCGGTCAATATTTTATATATATTCTGGAAATAACTTTCGTGAAGTTTCAGGACTTTTGGAGATGTGCAGAATAGGTCTCTAATATTTGCTCCTTTTCCAGCCCAGAATCCCAGCCACCAGCATTCCCCCTCTTCATGTAAACCTTGTAAAATAAGAGAGAATAAGCATAAGTATTGTGACGTAATGTGTAATAACAACCCATAATGCAATAAATATTGATATAAAAGCATGATGCAAAATGGACGTATCAACTCCCCCAAGCTTAGACCTCGCGTGTCCTCAAGCGAAAGCCAAAATCAAAAAATATGTCCACATGTTTGGAGATAGAGGCGTCGATAAAAATAAAAATACAGACATGAGGGCATCATGATCATTCTTAGAACATCAACATATATATATATATATATATATATATATATATATATTGTCATACAATCTCTTATGCTAAAGTAACAATTCAATCACAATTTCAAGTATGAATCATAAACTTCATTGAGAACCAACAAACTCTAATCTCAGTCATTGAGGTAATGCAATTTATCATAACATAGGAAAGAGTTAATATAAGAGCTTTTCAGCAAATCCACATACTTTACCATCTTTTAGTCTTTCATAATTGCTAACACTCACGTGATATTTATGGTTATAAAGTTTTAATCGGACACAGAGAAAGATAAGGGATTATAGTTTTGCCTCCCAACGTTTTACCTCAAGGGTACTATCAACAATAATAGTTCATGAAAACTCACATCAAATTAGCTATATATATATCAGGATCTTTCCAACACATTGTGCTTGCCAAATGATAAAATGTAAAAAGGAAAGGTGAACATCACCATGACTCTTTGTATGAAGTATAAGACAAGAATAAAAGATAGGCCCTTCGCAGAGGGAAGCAGAGGTTGTCATGCACTTTTATGGTTGGATGCATGAAATCTTAATGAAAAAGAACGTCACTTTATATTGCCACTTGTGATATGGACCTTTATTATGTAGTCCGTCACTTTTATTTCTTCCATATCACAAGATTGTATAAAGCTTATTTTCTCCACATTAATAAGTCATACATACTTAGAGAGCAATTTTTATTGCTTGCACCGGTGACAACTTACTTGATGGATCTTACTCAATCCATAGGTAGATATGGTGGACTCTCATGGCAAAACTGGGTTTAGGGATATTTGGAAGCACAAGTAGTATCTCTACTTGGTGCAAAGAAATTGGCTAGCATGAGAGGGAAAGGCAAGCTCAACATGTTGGATGATCCATGACAATATAATTTATCTCAGATGCAAGAGAACATAACCCATTACATTGTCTTCCTTGTCCAACATCAACTCTTTAGCATGTCATACTTTAATGAGTGCTCACAATCATAAAGGATGTCCAAGATAGTATATTTATATGTGAACCTCTCTTTCTTTATTACTTCCTATTAATTGCAACAATGACCAAAACTATGTTTGCCAACTCTTTATATGTGAGCTCATTACTCTCCATAAGATCCATATGATCTCTTTATTTATTTTTATTTCTTCTATTTTATTTCATTCCCTCTAGATCATAGCAAAATAATCAAGCCCTTGACTCAACACTAATCTTTATTATATATAGCTTACGGACTCGATTACATAGGAAGATCATAAAGCAAAACTCACAACTATCATACTAAAACTTTATTCTACTAGATCAAGATATTATCAAAAGGATCGAACTAGGAAAAACGGTAAAGATATAAAAGTGATGGTGATACGATACCGGGGCACTCCCCCAAGCTTGGCAGTTGCCAAGGGGAGTGCCCATACCCATGTGTTTATGTCTCCTTCTTTGTTGCTGAAGAAGGTGTTGGTGATGATGGATAATCACACATCGAGCGTAGGAGATCCTCCAATTTGCAGATAATGCCCTTGAGTGCGATGATATGCTCCTTCAACAAAATATTTTCACTTGTGAGATACTTGTTTTGAATACGAGCTAACTCAATCATCTTGAAAGCCTCAATCTCTGTTGGAGTAAAGAGATTGTGGTGAGGTTGAAGGATGTCTTCTTCTGCTACTGTTGGGACTTGGTCCCCCATGGCCTTCTTGATCCCATCATCCTTGTTGATCTCTCTGGCTCTTCTCACTTCAGCTCTATTGTTGGAGGAGGAGGGAGATGACATGATGCTTGGCCTTAACATCCCTGGCAGGGAATAGCTTGAAACAAAAATAGGAGATATTTGCGTGATACGGTGGTCAAAACCTTCGGGAGATTATATAATGAATTTTTACCAACCAAAAGAAGTATCGTGCAAGAAATCGGAGTCTGGAGAGCACACGAGGTGCCCACGAGGCAGGAGGCGTGCCCTCCACCCTCGTGGAAGCCTCGTGTCCTTTCCGGTCTGCTTCTTATTTTCCTATTTTCTTAAATATTCCAAGACGGAGAAAAATTGCCATTAGAACTGTTTTGGAGTCGGTTTACTTACCGTACCACATACCTATTCCTTTTCGGAGTCTGAAACGTTCTGGAAAGTGTCCCTTATGTATTCCTTCGGGGTTACAGTTTCAATAATATTAGTTTCAACATTTATGGGATTACCAGAGATATAATGTTTGATTCTTTGACCGTTCACCACCTTCGGATTTGTGCCTTCGAAGTTGTTGATTTTTATGGCACCGGAACGATAGACCTCCTCGATAACGTAAGGATCTTCCCATTTAGAGAGAAGTTTTCCTGCAAAAAATCTTAAACGAGAGTTGTATAGAAATACATAATCACCTACATTAAACTCACATTTTTGTATCCTTTTATCATGCCATCTTTTAACTTTTCCTTTAAACAGTTTGGCTTTCTCATAGGCCTGGGTTCTCCATTCATCAAGTGAGCTAATGTCAAAAAGCCTCTTCTCACCGGCAAGTTTCAAGTCATAGTTGAGCTCTTTAATAGCCCAATATGCCTTATGTTCTGTTTCAAGAGGTAAGTGACATGCTTTACCATAAACCATTTTATACGGAGAGATACCCATAGGATTTTTATATGCAGTTCTATAGGCCCATAATGCATCATCAAGTTTCTTGGACCAATTCTTTCTAGATCTATTAACAGTCTTTTGCAAAATTAATTTGATCTCTCTGTTACTCAATTCTACTTGACCACTAGACTGTGGGTGATAAGGAGATGCAATTCTATGATTAACATCATACTTAGCAAGCATTTTACGAAAGGCACCATGAATAAAATGTGAACCACCATCAGACATTAAATATCTAGGGACTCTAAACCTCAGAAAATAACTTCTTTAAGCATCTTAATAGAGGTGTTATGATCAGAACTACTAGTTGGAATAGCTTCTACCCACTTAGTAACGTAATCAACAGCAACTAAAATATGGGTATACCCATTAGAGGAAGGAAACGGTCCCATGTAATAGAAGCCCCAAACATCAAATGGTTCAATAATGAGTGAATAATTCATAGGCATTTCTTGACGTCTACTAATATTACCAATTCTTTGACATTCATCACAAGATAAGACAAACTTACGGGCATCCTTGAAGAGAGTAGGCCACTAAAAACCGGATTGCAATACCTTATGTGCAGTTCTATCTCCAGCATGGTGTCCTCCATAAGCTTCGGAGTGACACTTGCGTAGGATATGTTCCTGTTCATGCTCAGGTACACAACGTCTAATAACACCATCTACTCCTTCTTTGTAAAGATGTGGGTCATCCCAGAAATAATGTCTTAAATCATACAAGAACTTTTTCTTTTGCCGGTATGTGAAACTAGGTGGTATAAATTTAGCAACAATATAATTGGCATAATCAGCATACCATGGAGCAGTACGAGAAGCATTTATGACAGCTAATTGTTCATCAGGAAAGCTATCATCAATAGGTAGTGGGTCATCAAGAACATTTTCTAACCTAGACAAGTTGTCTGCAGCGGGGTTCTCAGCTCCCTTTCTATCAATAATATGCAAATCAAATTCTTGTAGCAGGAGAACCCATCTAATAAGTCTAGGTTTAGCATCTTTATTTTCCATAATATATTTAATAGCAGCATGATCTGTGTGAATAGTTACTTTAGAATCAACAATATAAGGTCTGAACTTATCACAAGAAAATACAACTGCTAAAAATTCTTTTTCAGTAGTAGCATAATTTCTCTGGGCATTGTTTAGAGTTTTACTAGCATATTGAATAACATTTAATTTTTTATCAACTCTTTATCCTAGAACAGCACCTACAACATAGTCACTAGCATCACACATGATTTCAAAGGGTAAATTCTAATCAGGTGGCTGAACAGTAGGTGCAGAAATCAAGGCTTTCTTAAGTATTTCAAACGCTTATACACAATCATCATCAAAGACAAAAGGAATATCCTTTTGTAATAGGTTAGTCAGAGGCAGGGAATATTTGGAGAAGTCCTTAATGAACCTCCTATAAAAACCGGCATGACCAAGGAAACTCCTTATACCTTTGATGTCCTTGGGAAACACCATCTTTTCAATAGCATCAACTTTAGCTTTGTCAACTTCAATACCTCTTTCAGAAATTTTATGCCCCAAGAGAATACATTCACTAACCATAAAGTGGCACTTCTCCCAATTCAAAACAAGGTTAGTTTCTTCACATCTCTGCAAAACTCGATCAAGGTTGCTCAAACAATCATCAAAAGAGGATCCATAAACAGAGAAATCATCCATGAAAACTTCACAAATCTTTTCACAGAAGTCAGAGAATATAGCCATCATGCATCTTTGAAAGGTAGCAGGTTCATTACATAAACCAAAAGGCATGCGTCTATAAGCAAAGGTACCGAAAGGACAATTAAAAGTAGTCTTTTCTTGATCATCGGCTGACACGGGTATTTGAGAGAAACCAGAGTAACCATCTAGAAAGCAAAAATGTGTATGTTTGGATAATCTTTCTAGCATTTGATCAATGAAAGGCAAAGGGTAATGATCCTTTTTAGTGGCTTTATTTAATTTGTGGAAATCAATTACCATCTTATAACCTGTAATAATTATTTGCGGAACCAATTCATCTTTATCATTAGGAATGACAGTAATACCTCCCTTGTTAGGGACACAATGGACAGGGTTTACCCACTGACTATCAGCAATGGGATAAAGTATACCTTCCTTAAGGAGCTTTAATATTTCCTTTCTTACCACTTCTTTCATCTTAGGATTTAGCCGTAGTTGGTGATCAATAACTGGTTTGGCGTCTTTCTCCAAATTTATTTTGTGTTGACATAGAGTGGGACTAATGCCCTTAAGATCATCAAGAGTATATCCAATAGCAACACGGTGCTTCTTTAGAGTTTTCAGTAATCTCTCTTCTTTATGCTCGGAAAGGTTAGCACTAATAATAACAGGATATATCTTATTTTCATCAAGATAAGCATATTTAAGAGTATCAGGCAATGGTTTAAGCTCAAACACGGGATCACCCTTGGGTGGAGGAGGATCCCCTAGAATTTCTACAAGCAAGTTGTGTTTCAGAATAGGTCCCTGTTTAAAGAATACTTCATTTATTTCCCTTCTTTCATTCATGAACATATCATTTTCATGGTCTAGCAAATATTGTTCTAAGGGATCAGTAGGAGGCACGACAATAGAAGCAAGACCAATAATTTCATCTTTACTATGCAATTATTTATCATGGGGTTGTCTATGAAATTTAGCAAAATTAAACTCATGAGACATATCCCCTAAACCAACAGAAACAATATCCTTATTGCAGTCTATCTTAGCATTAACAGTATTCAAGAAGGGTCTACCAAATATAATGGGACAAAACTCATCTTGTGGGGAACCAACATCAAGAAAATCAGCAGGATATTTAACTTTACCACATAAGACTTCAACATCTCTAACTATCCCAATCAGTGAAATAGTATCTCTATTGGCAAGTTTAATGGTAACATTGATATCCTCTATCTCAGCAGGTGCAATATCATGCATAATTTCTTAGTATAAGGAATGAGGTATTGCACTTGCACTAGCACCCATATCACATAAGCCATGATAGCAATGATCTCCTATTTTAACAGAAATGACAGGCATGCCTACAATAGGTCTACGTTTATTTTTAGCATCAGGTCTAGAAATTCTAGCAGCTTCATTGCAGAAGTAAATAACATGCCCATCAATATTATCAGCCAAGAGAACTTTAACCATAGCAATACTAGGTTCAACTTTAATTTGCTCAGGGGTTTTTGGTATCTTAATATTACTTTTGTTAACCACAGTTGAAGCTTTAGCATGATTCTTTGTTCTAACAAGGAAAGGTGGTTTCTCAATATAAGCAGCAGGAACAACATGATCATCATAAGTGATAGTATTTTCTTCAACTTTAATAGGTGCAACTGCTTTTACTTCAATGGGAGGATTATATTTAAACCACTTCTCCTTAGGGAGATCAACATGAGTAGCAAAGGATTCACAGAAAGAAGCTACTATCTCAGAGTCATGTCCATATTTAGTGCTAAATTCATGAAAAACATCGGTATCCATAAAATATTTCACACAATCAAACTTAGGTGTTATACCTAACTCCTTACCTTCACCGAGGTCCCAATCTTCAGAGTTGCGTTTAATTCTTTCCAATAAATCCCATTTGAATTCAATAGTCTTCATCATAAAAAATCCAGTACAAGAAGTATCGAGCATGGAGCGATTACTGAGAGAAAACCAAGCATAATTTTTTTGAATAATCATTTCCCTTGAGAGCTCATGATTGGGGCATGAATATAACATTGACTTAAGCCTCCCCCAAGCTTGAGCGATGCTTTCTCCTTCGCGAGGCCAAAAATTATATATAATTACGATCACGATGAACCAGATGCATAGGATAAAACTTCTGATGAAATTCCAATTTCAATCGCTTGTAGTTCCATGATCCCATATCATCACATAGCCTATACCATGTCAATGCATCTCCCTTCAAAGATAAAGGGAATACCTTCTTCTTGATAACATCCTCGGGCATACCCGCAAGCTTAAATAATCCACATACTTCATCCACATAGATTTGGTGTAAATCTGGATGCAGTGTTCCATCTCATGCAAAAGGATTGGCTAGCAGTTTCTCTATCATACCCAAAGAAATTTCAAAGTAAACATTTTCAGTAGGTTAAGTAGGTTGAGGAGCAACTCTTTGCTCTACTAGTCAGGGTGAAGATACCCCGAACAAGCCCCTCAAAGGATTATGTTCCATAGTAACAAGTGATAGTAAATTTCAGCACACTATATAAATTTTTCCTTACCAAATTCCGCCTACCACAGGCGCTTCACTCCCCGACAACGGTGCCAGAAAAGAGTCTTGGTGACCCACAAGTGTTGGGGATCTATCGTAGCCTTTTCGATAAGTAAGAGTGTCGAACCCAACAAGGAGCAGGAGGAAATGATAAGCAGTTAACAGTAAGGTATTCTCTGCAAGCACTGAAATTATCGGTAACAGATAGTTTTGTGAAAAGGTAATTTGTAACAAGTAGCAAGTAATAAAAGTAAAAAAGGTGCAGCAAGATGGCCCAATCCTTTTTGTAGCAAAGGAAAAGCCTGGACAAACTCTTATATGAAGGAAAGCTCTCCCGAGGACACATGTGAATTATCGTCAAGGTAGTTTTCATCACGTTCATATGATTCGCGTTCGGTACTTTGATAATTTGATATGTGGGTGGACCGGTGCTTGGGTATTGTCCTAACTTGGAGAAGCATCCCACTTATGATTAACCCCCACTGCAAGCATCTGCAACTACAATAGAAGTATTAAGGTAAACCTAACCATAGCATGAAACATATGGATCCAAATAAGGCCCTTACGAAGCAACGCATAAACTAGGGTTTAAGCTTCTGTCACTCTAGCAACCCAACATCTGCTTATTACTTCCCAGTGCCTACCTCTAGGCCCAAACAATGGTGAAGTGTCATGTAGTCGACGTTCACATGGCACCACTAGAGGGATGGCAACATACATCTCATCAAAATGTCGAACAAATACCAAATTCACATGACTACTTATAGCAAGACTTCTCCCATGTCCTCAGGAAAAAACGTAACTACTCACAAAGCATATTCATGTTCATAATCAGAGGGATATTAATATGCATAATGGATCTGAACATATGATCTTCCACCAAGTAAACCATCTAGCATCAACTACAAGGAGTAATCAACACTACTAGCAACCCACACGTACCAATCTGAGGTTTGGATACAAAGATTGGATACAAGAGATGAACTAGGGTTTGAGATGAGATGGTGCTGGTGAAGATGTTGATGGAGATTGACCCCCTCCCGATGAGAGGATTGTTGGTGATGACGATGGTGATGATTTCCGCCTCCCGGAGGGAGGTTTCCCTGGCAGAACAACTCTGCCGGAGCCCTAGATTGGTTCCGTCAAGGTTCCCCCTCATGGCGGCAGAGTTTCTTCCCCAAAGCTTGCTTGTTATTTTTTCTCGGACGAAAGGCCTCATATATCAGAAGATGGGAATTGGAGGGCCACCAGGGAGCCCACAAGGCAGGAGGGCGCGCCAAGGCGGTAGGGCGTGCCCCCACCCTCGTGGCTAGGGTGTGGGCCCCCTCAGGTACTTCTTTCGCTCAATATTTTTTATATATTCTGGAAATAACTTCCGTGAAGTTTCAGGATTTTTGGAGCTGTGCAAAATAGGTCTCTAATATTTGTTCTTTTTCCAGCCCAGAATCCCAGCTGCCAGCATTCCCTCTCTTCATGTAAACCTTGTAAAATAAGAGAAATAGGCATAAGTATTGTGACATAATGTGTAATAACAACCCATAATGCAATAAATATCGATATAAAAGCATGATGCAAAATGGACATATCAGAAGCCTGTGCGCGACGTCCGCAGTCAGTTACCCCGCCTCCTGGAGCTCCTTGATGTCCTTCACCGTGACGGAGGAGGCCACCCACTTTCCCTATGAGTCGGATCCGGACATGGCTGGAGAGGTTGGTGGCGGTGGGATAGATTGAAGCTTTGGCACTGGAGCTTGAGGATGGGAAGCAGGAGAAGGAAGAAGGCGCGGGGTGAAAAGTGGGATCTTTATCCACTTATATAGGCAGTGAATATCAAGCACCCCCCTTAAGCCTTAAAACTCGCCTGCTCCCAAAGGGTCGTGCGAATGGCACGGTTGTATTACCCAAACCAGTATTGATGAGGATCCCGCAATAAGCGGGCACGACCTCTGCTTTGACAAGATGTGTCAATAGAGGTCGCGCCTCAAAACGCGAAGCGGGAGGCCAAAAATGGTTCGAAATGATAAAGAAGCCAGGTGTAGCATTACGCCAAAAAGTTGTCAGTTGATAGATATAGTTCTGATTAAATACTTTGCCTTCATGTTTGAATGTTGTGACCGTCAAGCAGAGCCGGATATAGTTCTTGAAGTATTCAGAGGAGGAACCCGCCTTGCAATGCCGAAGACAATCTGAGCGCCGGACATATCATCATTGAAGACTGGTTTAGGGGCTACTGAGGGAGTCTTGGATTAAGGGGTCCTCGGGTGTTCGGAGTGTGTGATATGGGCTAGACTGATGGGCCGTGATGATATAAGGTAGAAGGCCCTCCCCCGTGTCCGGATAGGACTCTCCTTTGCATGGACAGCAAGATTGGTGTCCGGATGTATAGTTTCCTTCTTTTGTAAACCGACTCTGTACAACCCTAGGCCCTTCCGGTGTCTATATAAACCGGAGGGCTTAGTCCGTCGAGGCTATCAGAACTCATATAGGCTAGACATCTAGGTTTTAGCCATTACGATGTCGAGGTAGATCGACTCTTGTAACCCCTATACTCATCAAATACAACCAAGCAGGACATAGGGTTTAACCTCCGTTAAGAGGGCCCGAACCTGGGTAAACATCGTGTACCCTATGTCCCTTGTTACCTTCGATCCTCAGATGCACAGTTCGGGACCCCCTACTCGAGATCGGATGGTTTTGTCACAGACACCCACCCCCTACACCATAAATTGGTGGCTGCTTAGAGTTAGTGCACAACTTTTGTCGTTTGAGAGCAACCCATCTCCGAAGCATTTGAGAGAGAGATCCTTGCAAGGACAAAGCCCAAAACACCCAGAGCCAAAGAGTGTTAGGTGTCACTGAAGTCTTTCTGTCCGTGTGACCTGAAGACTTGTTACACTTGAGGACTATGAATCCTCCAGCCGGTTAGGTGTCGCGTTCTGAGCATCCAAGAGTCATTGTGGATCGCTGTTTAACGAAGTATGTGAATGTTTGGAAGTCTACCTTGAAGACTTACCAGATTGATTGGGCGAGGACTGGGTGTCCTTAGCTCAAGGGGAATAAGGTGAAGACATGGTCTTCTGAGTTAAATCTCAGGCTCCCTAACCAGACGTATAGTTGTCACAACAACTGGAACTGGTCTACCAAATCCTTTTCTTCACCAAGCAACTGGTTTTATCCCCCAATTCCCTTTACTTTATAGTTTGTCTTCGTGAAGTGATTTCTTGCTTGTCTGATCTGTTTGACTTCACTGAGTGAAGAAAATTTACTGTTTGGCTTCATAATGTCTTCCATCCTGATCCATACTACCTAGTTGTTGATAGTCTTCGTACTTTCACTACATTGCTTACTTGATTATGGCTTGTCTAGTGTAGTCTATCTTCCGCTGCATATCAATAGGTTCATTTCTATTGTTTGTCTTCCAAGACCTCGTGTTTTGAAGGCTTCCATAAAAATCGCCTATTCACCCCCCTCTAGTCGATAACTAGCACTTTCAATTGGTATCAGAGCAAGGTGCTCCCTTGTTCTGCATGATTCGGTTTAACCACCTGGAGTTTTAGCTATGTCGACTACAGGGATAATCAAGGTCTCTACTGCGTGTCCGGTCTTCGATGGCACTGATTACCCCTACTGGAAGAATAAGATGCACATGCATCTTGAAGACATTGATGTCGACCTCTAGTATGTCGTCAAGAATGGCGTTCCCAAGGTCAGTGAAGTTGTCACCCCTGCTGATGTCAAGAGGTTCATTCAACTGGATTCGACTGCCCAGAACATCATCTATGGTCAGCTGACCAAAGGACAGTATGGCCATGTGAGTGCACTGGAAACTGTGAAGCTGGTCTGGGACTGGCTCTCCAAGGTCAACGAAGGCATCTCAACTCAAAGAGATTCAAGGAGTGATGCTCTTCACAACCTCTTCAACCGCTTCAAGAGAAACGAAAATGAGAATGTCTAGCTCAAATTTGATTGCCTCACTGATATCACAAATGAGCTTCACGCACTTGGCGCCACTGAGATCACCAAGCACAAAATCGTCAAGAAGCTCCTGAGATCACTTGATAGCTCATTCGACACCCTGGCCTTGATGATAAAAGAACATCCTGACTTCAAAGATCTGGATCCATCTAACACACTTGAGAGGCTAAACACACATGACTTCCAGTTATCTGAGAAGAGAGACATCTATGGCCCCAACTATGGCCGAACCCGTGCTTTGAAGTCAAAGGTTGTTTCCTCATCTGAAGAAGAATCTGGCTGCAGTTCTGGGGATCCTGAAGACATTGGAAAGGAGCTAGCTATGCTCATGAAGAAGTTCCAGAAGTTCTCCAAGAAGAATCGCTTAGGAAAGTATTCAAGATCTAGCTCAAGAAATGATGAAGCTTCCACTCGTGACCACAAGAAGAGAACATGCCACAAATGCAAGAAACCTAGTCACTCCATTTCTAAGTGTCCTCAATGGGACAAGGAATCTAAGAAGAATAAAAAGAGCAAGGAATATGATTTTGACGACAAGAAGAAGAAGAAATCCTCAAAGTCTTCATCAAAGTTTTCATCTCACAAGAAGAGCTCGTCCAGCAAGGCTCATGCATTTGTTGGCAAGGAGATGGATTCAGAGTAGGAGTCTCCTTCTGAGGAGGCAGAGGTGGAGTCTGAGGAGGAGTCCAATTCAGGCATGGCAAGCCTGGCTCTAGCTTCATCTTACGTCGCCATGTCCATCTTCAACATCGAAGACAATGGCCTCACCGCCGATGCTAATGCCGATGATAAGGATGACTCTACTCCGACCTACTGCTTCATGGCATGTGGTGCCAAGGTAAACTCACGCGATGCTTACTTTCAAACATCCAATGAAGATGACTCTCAATGTCAATCCAAACCTAGCTACAAAACTCTTGCTAAAATTGCAACTGAACAACAAACTGCTATGGAACATATTCAAAAGTTGCTAGACAAAAGCGATGATCTGTTGGACGCGGAAATGAATCGAACTCAGTCCTTAATTGAAGACATAAAAAATCTTCATGGTAAGTACGAAGAACTTGAAAGTCGTCATGAAACTCTCTCAGCTACTCATGAGAAGCTTTCCTATGATTATCTTCAAAGGAAGCAAGAACTTGAGAATTTGAGAGCGTCTCATGAAGATCTTCAAAAGGAGAACGATTCACCTCGCGCTCAACTGATCAGTTCTGCTCAGGAAGACTTTGATCCACCCTGTTTAAAATGTCTTGAGCATGGTAATGATGTCTCTGTTGCTGAATGTTCAACTGCTACTACTGTTGCAACATCTTCAACTGCTGATGTACTTCCCACATAGTACATCCCACACAGTCAGTCCCCGCTAAATGTTTCCATTTGTATGTACTTCCCACATAGTCGCTCCAAGGAAAACGTTTCTGTTCACACGTACATCACACACAATTTTCCCCATTAAATCGTTTGTGATAGCGTTGCCATTGCACATGATATTAACAATTTTATCATTTACCTTATTGAATGCATCACACACGGTGCATGGAAGAAACTGTGTGGCAAAGGCTATCCATCAAACACCTTTCTTATGTGGTAAACGTTTGCGCCAGGTGGCCTAACACAAACAGTTTTCAAGAGGATGTCGTGTGTGATTGTTCATTAATCTAATACGGTTTATTCCTAGAAACTGTGTGCGTTATTGAATGCATCACACACAATGTTTTCTCAATAACTGTTTGCAATAGAAAAACCCAATTAGCAAGCTAATTATCTGATTATTAATAATCCATTTATTAATCTAATTGAAATTTCATATTAAGCACACAATATATTTCATTTTCATAATTGAAATACATCAGAGTACAACATCATATAGCTTCAGCACTCAGCTACCCCATTACACAACTACACCAGCACCAAGTTTCACATGCAACATCTATAACCTTTTCAAATTAGCTTCATAGACGGTACATAGACAGATGTATCTCATTTGGAAGACTACTGAAGTAGAAGGCGAATATTGAGCCTTCATTGACGTTGAAGGTCTTTGTAACTTTAGGCCAGTGCCTGTGGATGATTGACCGTCCATCCTTCGTCCTCTTTAGGAACACTTCAATATTGAACCGTGCGTGTTGTATGAATACCTTCCTCGCCTCCTGACCATACATGTGGTTTGAGAGGTAATCATCAGTGAACTGCTTTGGAAAGGCCAGAAAACAAGGACGTGCATAAATATCTTCTCTATATTGGAAATGGGGAAAAGGAATAAAAAAGGCAAGGTA
Organism: Triticum aestivum; assembly: GCF_018294505.1. Taxonomy (NCBI): domain Eukaryota; kingdom Viridiplantae; phylum Streptophyta; class Magnoliopsida; order Poales; family Poaceae; genus Triticum; species Triticum aestivum. Next base: position 289,375,876 of record NC_057800.1, read on the forward strand.
TAATAGTTAGTACCATCCTGTAGTGAACTAATGTCTTCTTCATTGTGCATACAAAGATCTTGTTGTTTTTGGTCGCTAATTTCTTTATCCTAACAATCTTTCTGAGTTCTTGACTTGACTGGTATCATGGACAACTAATTTCTCCATATGCAAAAAAGGGTCGAACATTGGGTCAAAACCTCTGACAGCAGGACCTACATGTGGAAGACCAAATTGTTAAAAACCTAAATATTAGAATGGTTCCTGCAATTGCACAATAATGTGCTATTAGACAACGGACCATGCACGTGCTAACCTCGATTGTAAACCTCAGTGCTTCCCATTGTTTCCCTGCAACACATATAAGGTAGTTAGTCATCAGGTTAAGTAAGGTTCGCATGCTATCAGTAAAATATGTTCATGAAAAATAAGCACATTGCAGATTCATCAGATTAATTCAAGCCACACGGAAAACCCATTTACCCAAACCAAGCATGATTAAGAACTAGGAAATATAGCACTTATATATTTTTCTCATATATTAAGTGCAACCAAATTCGATTTATTTCTCACATGCACAACAATACAAAATTCTACCCACGACAATTAGACATCGCATTGCAGAATTGAACCAAGCAGTTAACTAAAAACCACAACAAATGAACTAAACATTAACTGGGCACCACATTGCACAATATAACATACTCCTAATAGAAGACCGGACAGTTAACCAAACCAAGGATGCTTACCAACTTGGAAATATAGCAATTGTATTTGTTTCTCATGTATTTAGTACAGCCAAATTCAATTTATTCCTTACATGGTATACAATAATAGAATGCACCCACAACAATTGAACATCGCACTACAGAATTGAACCAAACAAAATAGTTAACTAAACACCACAAAAAATGAACCAAACATTAACTGAGCTCCACATTGCACAATATAACATACTCCTAATAGAAGATCAGACAGTTAACCAAACCAAGCATGCTTAACAACTTGGAAATATAGCAATTGTATTTCTTCTCATATATTTAGTACAATCAAATTCGATTTATTTCTCACATGGTATACAATAACAGAATGCACCCACAACAATTGAACTACGCATTGTAGAATTGAACCAAATAGCCAACCACGTGGCGTCGTTGGCGCGCGAGGTGTCGACGGTGGCCTCGACGGCAAGGTGCTCCTCCAAGGTCTGGGGGTCGACACAAATGGCAGCCATCGCGACCTCATCCGCGACAGAAATGGGAATGAATGTCATACACCCCACCACCGTCACTCGGCCGCAAACATTGAGATACCTGGTTTTTTAATTCTAGTAAATCCAAAACTCGTCCGAAATTCAAGAAACTTGGCACACTATCATGGAGCGGCATCAATATGTCGTGGTAAAGATTTTGTCCCATTTGGGGCAGGTTTGGGTATAAGCTTCTCCCAAACCAGAGCTTCTCACAACTAGCGTGATGATTTCGTGTGGCACCCCGGCTCAGACAAAACCGGAACGCCCCGTATTCCAGCCCATAGATCGAGGATAAGTCTTCTAGAATACGGCACTGCTTAGCATAGAGCAAACCAGCTCTCTATTACAACACATATATGAATACAAGGGTTCCGATATTACAATGAATAACATCGGCATGGCGGCACTGCGCCAACCACGGTTTCTCTATACAAGCAGCAGAACAACTCGAAGCAGCAGAAAAACTTCTAGCAGCGGAACAACGACAATGGTGGTGAACTCCAATCCGCAGGGACTCTGGCTGGAACGCTTATCCTAGATCGCGAACTCAAGAACAACACCAAACAAGCAAGCAATCCAGGCATGACCTGCAAGCTGGCATGACACACCAGGTCAGTACATTGAATGTACTTGCAAGCTCACAATAACCAGAAGCATTCAAGACAAACAACATGGCAATTACAGTTTAAGCAGGAATTATCATGAGATCATCAGGATAACATAACATGAACAACATGAACATAATACTGCAAGAACAATATGATCATGGCAAGAACATATAAATCTGATGATACTAGAATGCAACATGATGACACTACATGCACCATTTATTCTGCTCGGGATATTTCATAACCATCACATGCATCACTTACCATCCTCGGACATCACACGATCATCTCAGGATCAAATCAAGCTTGGTATAAACAATACCATAGTAATCATTAAATGACCAGAAGGAGCTTGAACTTTACCCATGATTCTCACACAACATCATGAATATCCAACAACTCGGTATCCTCGATACCACGGTGATCATTCCGGCAAACACAACCATGACCAACACTTGGTCGCAAACGGTGATCTTTCCGGCGATCACAGCCAACTTATCTCATCATCGAACCGGGGTTTTCATTAATCAAGTTATTATTAATATTGTTGACTCACGGTGTGACCGACACGAACTGGGCCCTTATCTGTGGGCGCGGTTATTGATAGATTTAATATACACTCTGCAGAGGTAGTACACTATACCCATACCACGGAACCCTGGCCTCGCACTCCCATTCGGGTGGACCAAAGCGTTCCGACAAAACCGTTCTACTGCCATGATGCTCCCCAGCCACTCCGACCAACTCCCCTTTGGGCTAAGTCCTGGGTGGCCCCGTGCCTACCAAAGGCACCAACAGCCACCGTTGTGGCAAAAATGATCCCAAATGGGGACATGAGCTCAAAAACAAACACGGGCACACAAGGCTTATGTTGTCCTACCTGATCAGGGTAGCGCCCGCGCATAACCTTCCCTCGCGGGAGGCACCGGTGAGAGGCATGACAATAGACCCAGTTAGGACCCCCCCATAGGGTAAGCGTGGTTGCACTGGTCAGATCGATTTGGTGGCACCATGACTCAGCCAACAGTTGTTCAAGTTCAATTTAATCCGGTTAAACTTGAATGCAATATGCTGAGTCATGATAAAATAACATGATGCATTTACAAAGCATGAGCATGATGTCAATATAATCACGGGATGTAACATAACTATCCACCATGTCAACTATGAATAATCTCATAATGACGAGCATAAATATTACAAGTGCATCACTACTCATAGCATAACATGACCACTAGCATCAACCATAAATATCATGCATGACATAACAACAATGCAATCATTTAACCAACGGAATGCAATGAAACATATATAACAACGGTACTTGGGACAGACGGCAGTTATGCACCGAAGACCATCACCAACATCACCAGGTACTACTAGCAAGCATAATCATAAAGAATACTAGCAACTAGCAGTAAAGGAACAATGCATATTAATAGTACTCGGTAACCGACATTAGTCATGGACCGAAGAACATGACCAACCCATCATGTACTACTATCAAGCATGGCAATATGAAAGTAATATTAGAAAGTAGCAGGGCATGATAACCAGGTGCATAACCACATAGCAAGTAAGTAAGCACTAACACAGAAGCATTACTGAAACAACGATAACCATATTTTAAACAAGCAATCATTTAATAAATATTCAAGTGGAAAACCATGGCTACTGCATGACGATCATGCAAGTGGGTATTGTGGCTTGCCTGGGGATGAAGAAACCACCAGGAAGAAGTGCGGTGAAACCGTGAAACGAAACGTCAGACGATACGTTCTCGGAGGGGGCTGATTAGAGGCAAGGGCAAAATGGTCATTTTCACTGTGAGAACACCTAGTGAAAATGTTTCCAAAAGATAGAGCTCGACGAGACGAAGAAGTGAGCGCTGGTTTCACCTTGATCGGAGTTACGGTTGCGGAGTTATGAGGTGTAGAAGATCGGAGACCTATCGGTGAATTTTGTTCAGCACACAGGCCCCTGGAGGAAAAACTAAACGCGCCTTTGGTCCAAATACGTTTTCTGTGAAGAGAAACGTATTTTCAGCTGCAATAGATAGAAAATACACTTTCCCAAAACGGAAACTTATTTCCAGAAAAGCATCTCCACTTATCCACGTGGACCAGGGGGAGGAGAGGCTTACTGGTGGGGTCCAGGCACAGGGGGAGGGGCCAGGCGATCGTCGTCTTCCTCCTCCCATGCTCGCTCGTGACAGAGAACAGGGGAGGGAGACAGAGGCACGGCCGGCGACGTGGCGGCCGGCTCAGGCTAGCTCCGGCCCGGCCGAGCACACCGGCGGGTGAGCGGGGCCACGCCGCACCCGCTCCAAGAAAGAAGAGGCGCGGGGGAGGCCTGAAGCTGCGGTGGTGGTTCGCTACACAGAAGAACAGGGGGCGGGCACCGGTGATGGAGCGGACTGCTCCGGCCACCTCAAACCAAGGCGCGGGCACCAGCGGTTTTGGGGAGGAGCACTGCACCCTTTCAGTGGCAAAGGAGGCGCCGGAGAGTGGTGGAGAGGTGGTGAGACGCGGTGACCGGAGAGGCTACAGAGAGCTCGGGCGGTGGAGGTACTTGGCGAAGCAGGGGCTCCGACGAGGGGGCAAGAGGGTGGGGCGGCTGAGTGGGACGAGGGGGAGTCGGTGGACAGGTCAGGGAGGCGAGAGGAAGCTTGGGTTGGCTAGAATCATGCCGAGGCCGAGGCGGCCATGGAGGACGGAGGTGATCCGAGGCGAGGTGGGGCGATTCAAGAGAGCAAATGAGGCGAGGGAGGGAGCGATGAGGAGCGGGGGACCTCGGGATGCCTTATATAGCCGCGGGGAGGCTTCTCGAGCTCACGGGCGAGCTCCCGACCAAGCTTTAATGGTGGGCAGAGGCTGGACGCAGCACGGGCATGGAGCTAGCGGCTTATTTATGGCGAACCACGACGAGGCTCCGATGCAGGGAGATGCAGTCGATCATGGGGAAGCTCCAAGACATGAATTGAGGTCGAGATGAGGAGGGAGGAGACGCGCATAGTGGCCGGAACAAGCCAGAGCACGCCTGCAGCCATGACGCAAGCGTGATCACCACGTGCACTGGCGCAAGCGGCGCTCTTTGGCGTGGCCAACCATGTCCAGTGGATGGACCCTGGTGCCTTAGTCAAAATGAGGAAATAAATCGGTCCAGGGGAAAAGAAGAGATTTGCACTTAGCTCCAAAAGTAATTCAGTAACAAGGTGTTTGTAACTTGCTGCGGTTAAACCAGCTGGGTAACATGGTAACTAGTTTGTTTGATGATGATCACATGCTAAGGTGATGCTAATCGCCAAAAATCAGATTAAGAGGAGGAGTTTAGATGATGGTTGCAGTAGAAAGTGCAAAACTGGCCAGAATTGCGGATTTGGATGATGCACTCATATACTTGATCTCTGTGAGCTGAAACTTGGCAGAGAGGGGTTTTATGATGATATGAAGCTGCTGTAAAACTTTCATGCCATTTGGAAATACCAAAGTGGCACTTGCTTCACAAAGCTTCATTCTGGACAGAAACTTGGAAAAATTACACAGGGTAATTGGATCAACCAATTGAGGTAAAACTTGGTGGGAGTAGTTGATATAGGTAGAATCATGTCCTGGTAAGGTTTCAGCTCAATTGAAGTAATATAAAATATAGTTTCTTCACAAACTGAAAATCTGACCAGAAACTAAGATTTGGAGCTGGGCTCATATAGATGAGTTACATGAGCTCATATTTGGTGGAGAGTCATTATTTGACCATAGGAAAGACCCTGCAAAAGTGCAACTCATTTGGATATGTCTAGAATACAGCTCCTTCACAAAGTTCCTTCCTGGACAGAAACTTTGGAAAATTGCTGAAAAATATTTACTTGGAAAATTGAGTTGAATTTTTGGCATGAGCCAATGATCTGGATAGGAAAAGGTGTCCAAGAAGTTTGGGGTCAATCAAGCAAATATAAATAGCACTTCCTTTGCAAAGTGCCATTTAGGACAAAATAGGAAAAGAATTATTGGAAGATTATTTTTGAACATGGCAATGAAATATTTTGCCATATTTGAGCAAGATTGAGCCAAAAAAATTTATGAGAACTATTTGGGAATTTTAGGAGTGACAGAAATATAGGTTGCTTCACAACCTAGGGTTTTAAGGGTTATTCCTTCATCAGTAAAGGAATATTTCTAACAAAAGAAAATTGGGTTAGGTAAATGATGGAAATGAGATGATCTTGGGATGATGATGAGGGTGACAAGCCACAAGAAAATCTAGGAAGACATGATCTTCCCATGTTTCAGACCCACATAGCCATGGAAAAGCAAATCAAATCAGGAAATCCAAGAAAATCAAAAGGAAAAATAAAAGGACTAAAATCCAGGCTGTTACATTTCGGTAGGGAACGTGCCACCTTTGGGGACGAAACAATATTTGTTGCCTCTTATTGCTTTCTAAAAATTTCTAGTGTCAACATAGAACAACAGGAGTGTTGTGTTTAATTTTGGATTTTTTTGGGGTTCGTTTGGACATTTTTATACATTAACTGGGTTTTCCAGGCATTTTATGTGCATAATTCAAATTTGAACTACATGCACATGCTCCAGTGCATATAAATTGGTTGAAAAATCAAGTTTGTGTCCTTCGGTGCATGCTTAGGTCCCATGCAAGAAATGAGAATGAATTTCCAACACCCTCCACCGTCACTCGGCTGCAAACATTGAGATACTTGGTTTTAAAATTCTAGTAAATCCAAAACTCATCTAAAATTTATGAAACTTGTCATGCTATCATGGAGCGGCATCAACATGCTGTGGTAAATTTTTTGTCCCAATTGGGGCAGGTTTGGGTATAAGCTTCTCACAAACAAGAGCTTCTCACAACAAGCGTGATGGTTTCGATAGGGAACGTGCCACCTATAGGGACAAAATGATATCCGCTGCCTCTTATTGCTTTCAAAATTTTTCTAGTGTCAACATAGAACAACAGGAGTGTTGAGTTTAATTTTGGAATTTGTCGGGGTTCGTTTGGACATTTTTATATATTAACTGGGTTTTCCAAGCATTTCAGGTGCATAATTCAAATTTGAACTACATGCACATGCTCCAGTGCATATAAATTGGTTGAAAATTATATCTGTGTCCTTTGGTGCATGCTTAGGTCCCATGCAAGAAATGGGAATGAATTTCAAACACCAGGGCACTGTTGATTGCCGGCAAAACGTTGAGATACTTTGTTTTTAAATTATAGTAAATCCAAAACTTGTCTGAAATTCATGAAACTTGGCATGCTATAATGAAATGCCGCCCGACATGTTGTGGTGTTTTTCGTGTCCATTTTGAGAGAAGGCGCACTCGGATAACAACCAACAAAGGCATTTTGAAACAAATAGCAGCCACTGTAACATCTCAAACGTTTTGTATAATTAAAATTGTGTGCATTCTGTTAATCATTCACGTGACGCCACGCCTCACTCTTTTAATGGCTAGGATGTGCCGTGCAGACGGGTGCTTGAGTGCTTGATTAAACAGGAGGTGTGCGAGCTGTACTCCAATGCAGAGGCTCACTGGGAAGTGTGCGAGCTGTACGCCATGCAAGCTCACTGGGAAGTGAGCCCTTTGACTTCCATGGCCCCCCGCCTTGCTCGCATCCTCTCCATTAATGGCGCCCAAGCCACAATTTAATACGGTTTTGAATATAAAACACTGATCACAAACGTTTTAGTTAGAACACCCATATGAAAAACCGACAACTTCCCCAGGAAGCCAAGGGAAAATGTGCCTAGCAGGATTTGTGCAGCTCTTAATCGTAAACATTTTAGTTAGAACAACCGTATGCAAACCGACAGCTTCCCCATTAAGCCAAGACAAAATGTGTCGAACAAGATTTCTGCAACTCTTGATCGCAAATTTTTTATATAGAACACCCGTATGCAAAGTGAGAGCTATGGTCTTCCCTCTTAAGTCAAGGGAAAATTTGCAGCGTAGGATTTGTGCATCCCTTCAACGCAAACGGTTGTTTTGGATGACCCGTGTGCAACCACATACAAACAATTTGGTAAGATTTGCATCTATCATATTGGGTATGTTTCCATTAGTCAAACTGGAAAGATTACATTTGTTGATCTAGTAACATTGCTATTTGTCAATCCTTGTAACACTGAGATTTGTCAAAATATGCAGCTAAAAATCACTAGCACTATCTAATTTTGCAACTACAATTCATTAATTAAGCATAGATTTCATTCATAGATTAAGCAGTCATTCTTAATTTATACAAACAGTTCAACTCGACAACTGAACCGACCAAACTTTTCCCCAATTGTTGTCAACCACTTACTGAAATAGCTAGTTCAACTATATATACTAGCTAATCTTAAGTACGTTGTACAGTTCCACCACACATCTATAGTCAGAAGAACTGAACAAAATAGCGCCTAAAACTACTACTATGGAGGGGCTTTGTGCTACTTCCGGCAGCTTCTCCTTTGCCGAGCACGCTCAGTAAGAGGCAGAGGAGGAGGAGGAGCCTACCGATGAGCTGGAGACATGCAATACGGTGCCTGCCGCTGCTGCACGTTCAGCGACGCTCGCCAGCTCGAACGCCCACTGCCGCTCCAGACGATCCCTCTCGAAGCGGCCGGACTGCTCGTAGATCTCCTAATTCCTCGCCTCTATGTCGGCGTGTGCTGTGGCCACAGCAGCGGTAAGGCTCTTTGCGTGTTTGACGAGGCACTCCTCCTCCTCCCGCAGGAACTCGATGTAGCGCACAAAGTCGCTGACGCATGTGCGGGCCTCCACCTTCGCCTCCCTCCTTCAGGCGGCGGTGGCGAAGCGGGTAATGATCCCGGCGGTCGACCGTGGTCTAGCATCCACGACGGCCAACGATGGGGTGGCGGCCATGACGGCCACCTCCCGCCTTCACGCCGCGGTGGTGGAGTGGGTGATGGCCGCCAGTGGGGTGGCGATCACAACGGCCACCTCCCGCCTTCGGGCCGTGACGGCGGAGTGGGGGATGGCCCTGGCTTTCGGCGGTGGTTTGGCGGCAACGGCGGCCGGCAACAGCTGCCAACTGGCAGTGGAGCATGTGGTGGGTGTTCCGTGCACACCCAATAGGGACGCCATGCGCACTACACTACGCCGGGGACTGAGCCGCCGCCGCGGTGTAGCCTCCCAGCTGGAGCTGTCCTCTGATGATGGCAGAGTGGCTGAGCGACGACGACGGACCGGTGCCATTGGCGATTGTGTGGGAGAAGCGAATGAGATAAGCTACAGGGAGGGAGGGGAAAATGCGACGCAGGACTCGCCGGCCCTGAGGGTTTATATAGCAGGCCGGTAAGCATTGGGATTTTGGGGGATTTCACCGAGTCGGGCGGGAAGCTTGCAATGGAACCTGCGAGGTTGCGCGAGAACGGGCTCACCGACGATTCATTGGTGCCACTTCGAGCCACCGTTTGGCCAAAATAATGCCCCGGCGCGCTGCGCAAGCTTGCGCTGTAAGCCATCTGTGGCAGCGGGGTGACAAGACGTGCGAGAGGAGGACGAAAGGACACGTACACATACAGTTAATACAAAAAATGCTTGCGATTTAATTAGCTACTATACCCCCGTCCTGGTTTATAAGTAGGATTTAACTAATAAAATACAAATGCATGTCGCCAAAGATTAGATCGTTGGATTCGTATTTGAACATAGTTTCCAGTTATACAATTTTTGTAACATGCATTAACACTTTTTGGTTAAATTTAAGGTTATATACCAGCAAGCATTTTCCCGCAACACACACAACTTATTCCATCACAAACAACTTGGATGGATCAACTGTATACCACGTATCGCACACACAACCCTAATATGATTCGTGCTTGATGTCTTCAACATCGCTCGCACAGTTCATCTTATTTGCCACGTATAACTGTGCCGGCCTCTGCTCGCGTCCCTCGGCAACCTCTGCTCGCCGTTAGGCGCCGCGGCACGCTTGGCTTGTGGACAGCTTTTCCTTGCGTGTTCAACTGATATACGCATATATATATATATATATATATATATATATATATATATATATTTGCTCGCTGTTGAGGCGACCGCGGAGCGCTCTGGTCGCGTCCTTCCACGCGCGCGATACCAGAGGTTGGGCGTGCACACGATCATGTCGGGGGACCCATATGCATGCGGTTGTGCTGCGCGCGTTGCCACGTGATGCAGTTACGTGCGGCACGATGGAGTTACGCACTGCAAATTAGAACTGCCATCAGGGCCTGCTGATATTCCTAGCCGTCTGGTTTCCCCTTTAATTCCCGCGCCATTATAACCTTAGTCTCTTCAACCTTTCGATCGTGCCCCGCAACACAACAAGCACACCACAATGACACATAGAGAGGGAATGTCTAGCGGCGATCCAATGGAGTTCGACGAGCATAGAGTGGAGACCCACGCGAGGGAGACGGATCTGTCGGTGGTGTACACCATCGACCCGCCCATGGTGGATGACTACATCAACAGCGTTGAGCGGTTGCTTGCTCGAGAGAAGTACAAGGTGGTCGATGTCGGTGTCAAAACTGGCGGATCTCGGGTAGGGGGTCCCGAACTGTGCGTTTAAGGCTGATGGTAACAGGAGGCGGGGGACACAATGTTTACCCAGGTTTGGGCCCTCACGATGGAGGTAATACCCTACTTCCTGCTTGATTGATCTTGATGATATGAGTATCACAAGAGTTGATCTACCACGAGATCGTAGAGGCTAAACCCTAGAAGCTAGCCTATGATTATGATTGTTCTTGTCCTACGGACTAAACCCTCCGGTTTATATAGACACTGGAGGGGGCTAGGGTTACACAGAGTTGGTTACAAGGGAGGAGATCTACATATCCGAATTCCCAAGCTTGCCTTCCATACAAAGGAGAGTCCCACCCGGACACAAGACAAAGTCTTCAATCTTGTATCCTCATAGTCCAACAGTCCGACCAAAGTATATACTCCGGCTGTCCGAGGACCCCCTAATCCAGGACTCCCTCAGTAGCCCCTGAACCAGGCTTCAATGAGGATGAGTCCGATGTGCAGATTATCTTCGGCATTGCAAGGCGGGTTCTTCTCCAAATCCTGAGTACCTGTCGAGTAGTGTCCGGCTTCCCATGAATGTTGCACTCCTCGGCTTCTGTGCCTAATAATGGCTATATTCCATGTGTCGAGTGAATGCGAGAAGTCGGGGCATTTTTTAAGTTTGCCACCCTAACCATGTGAGTAAATCGTCTATTTAAAAAGTCAGGGATCTTCAGATCCAGATCACACCATCCTAACACAGCGAGTATCCATCGGAGCGCACCCGGAAAAGTCCATCCCATCATGGCCGGCCATGGTAGCTCCTCCTCTCGCTCCTGTAGCACTAAGCCAGGCAATTGGGAGAAGTGTTTTGTCCCCCACAGCCAATTAGTAGAGTTACAGACCCAGGGGTTTCTCCCTCCTGCGTATATGGTCCCCGTCTGAGCCGGACTAGCCACTTATAATGGCGGGGAGCAAGCAGAGAGCTTTCCCAACCCATCCATGGGGGAGCGGGTATGCCTTGTCCCTTACTTATTGAGGGGACTCAGATTTCCAATCCATCCGTTCCTCTGCGGGCTCCTGGAGTTCTACGGCCTCCAGTTGCATAACTTTACACCTGCCTCCATATTACACATCGCTGGCTACGTCGCCTTTTGCGAGATGTTTCTGGGCTGCGAAGCTCATTTCGAGATATGGAAGAGGCTATTCTGCCTCGTACCCTGTACACAGGAGGGGTCAATATATCAAGTGGGCAGAGCCGAAATATGGCGCATCGCCGGGACCGGATACCTGTCCGGTACTCCGAAGAAGACATCCGAAGACTGGCCTTCGGAGTTGTATTACATGGAGGAAGTCCACCTTCTGGACCCTATTCGGATGGGCCCTCATGAGTTTAATAACGTCCCTTTGAAGAAACGCCACCACTGGCGCCCTCGGAGCCCCCAGGAGGAAGATAACAGAGAGGTCCTTTACCTGATGGGCAGGATAAAAACGCTGGCCAAATCAGGACTGACAATAATCGAGATTATGCCAATATGTATAATGTGGGGGGTGCAGCCACTTCACTATCGGGGAAAACCCATGTGGCACTTTAATGGAGAAGACGATGCCACCCGCTGCGGCCGAAAGGTCCGTACTTCGCCGCTGCTCTAGCGAAAATACTGTTCGATTTATACAAAGGAGAGGAAGAGGAGTTCATCTGCATTACGCCACGGGATGGATTCTCCATGTACAACCCTCCAAACTGGGTGAGCTGCTACTTTTTACTCTAGACCTTCCCGCATTCTTCGTCATAAATATTTACCTTGCTATTTCATACCAGGAACTGCGAAAAGCCGTGAGGGAGGTCCACAGTCGGTCTCCCCAGCTAGAGGACCCTGGCCGGGCCCTCGACCCTAGACTCGAAGAAGATCCGAACATATTTGTGGAGCTTATCGACAGGATGTTCTAGCAGCTAAGCTGCGACAGTACCTTGGTGGCCATCATAGCCGATTATCCTGGACTGCTCCCAGCATCGCGTGTAAGTAAAAACAGAGTCCCATCTTCCGAGAAGGATCCCTTTTTTGCACTTCACCCACCGCACACATATGGTGTCTTACAGGGAAGGCCCTCGGGACGCCATGCCGAACCCGCGGTGACTCATCAATGAGGGGCACCGAAGCCGGGTAGGCTTAAAAGGAAGTCGGTCAGGACTGAGATGCCATCGCAGAGGTATGAAAAAGAACCCTACTCCGTGGTTGTCGTCTTTAAAATATAATAACGTCCATGGTTCCTGGCAGAAAAAGTGCTCGCCGAACTGTGTCCGGAGAGCCTGCCGGCCACGCCTCGACCAGCTGGACTCCAGAGCCGGTCTTAGGGGCAGATGCTAACGTGGGGACAACACCGGATGTTCCTCCTACAGAGGATGCGGATAGCTTGTCCGCCAAGAATTCCGAAGTGGAGAGTGCCATGAATCACAGGCATCGCCAGGCCATACTCCGCGACCCTAGTTCTCCGAAGAGGCATTCGATGCCTTCAACTTGGGAGACGCGTACATCCGAGCCGCTCAAAATGGTCTTTCCAGAGCGACGAACCAGTATGTAAAGGATATACGGGTAAGAAAATCTGATAATTATGTATATCAGTAGCCCCTGAGACTTGACACAGTTGGCACAATTGATTTAAGGATCATCATATGTGTAGGTTCTTAAGGAGAAGAATACCCAGTTGTCTCAAGAGATGGAGGAGTGCAAAGCCCAGCTACGGGCCGCAGTTGCCGAAATGAAGGAGTCCAAGAAGGCCCCATCTGGAAACACTTGTTCTGATCGAGAAGAATGAAATGTCATGTACTAGTTAGTATTCGGCATGCATGCAAATCTAACAATAGATTCTGCAGATGACCCCGGAGTGAATCCGAAGGTCGTGCGAGGGGATGAGCAACATGCTCAATGAAAGCTAGAGGCTGGCGAGCACATGCTTACGCGGGTTAGGCAGGAAAAAAATGACCTCCAAGATGCCAATACCCGGCTGGGTGTTGAACTGAAAGATGTTCGGGCCCAGCTAGCTGACTCCGTAAAGGAGAATAACGAGCTTCGACGCAACATTTATAGTAAGTGCTTGAACGAAATTTTATAGAGTTCGGCAAAGAAACTGACTAACAGAGTTATATCTATAGGTATGCTGACGGGTCGTCCCGGAGAGGAGATGCCCGGGTCTGCAGTTGATCTTTTGCCAGAGCTCTCACAACTGCATGAACAAGTTTGACGGGTGATGCGGGGCATTGCCCAGGCCTTGTGGCCATTCGCCTCCCTGCCAAGAGGCATGGGGGAGCTCGTAGAGATGCTCAAGGGAGCGCGGCGGCGCTTCTGATTATGGAAGATATCTGTCTGCCGACAAGGTGCAAGGGAAGCCTGGGCCATGGTGAAGACTCAATATACCAAGGCTGACCTGAACCACATGGCCGAGGTCGGACCTGTCGGGTCTAATGGGAAAGAGATCCCCATTAGTCTAGTGTATGACCAGGTAAAATAAGCCGCAATGTATTCTGATACGTCTCCAACGTATCTATAATTTTTGATTGCTCCATGCTATATTATCTACTGTTTTGGACTATATTGGGCTTTATTTTCCACTTCTATATTATTTTGGGACTAACCTATTAACCGGAGTCCCGGCCCAGAATTGCTGTTTTTTGCCTATTTCAGTGTTTCGAAGAAACAAAATATCAGACGGAGTCCAAACGGAATAAAATCTTCGGGAACGTGATCTTCTCACCGAACGTGATCCAGGAGACTTGGACCCTGCTCCAAGGAACAAAAGAGGCGGTCACGAGGGTGGGCGGCGCCCCTCCTAGAGCGCGCCCCCCTGCCTCGTGGGCCCCTCGTTGCTCCTTCGGCGTACTTCTTCCTCCTATATATACACACATACCCCCAAACGATCAGAACAAGAGCCAAAAACCTAATTCCACCGCCGCAACTTTCTGTATCCATGATATCCCATCTTGGTGCCTGTTTCGGAGCTCCGTCGGAAGAGGGCCGTCATCACGGAGGGCTTCTACATCATCCTAGCCTCTCCGATGAAGTGTGAGTAGTTTACCTCAGACCTTCGGGTCCATAGTTAGTAGCTAGATGGCTTCTTCTCCCTTTTTGGATCTCAATACAATGTTCTCCCCCTCTCTTGTGGAGATCTATTCGATGTAATTTTCTTCTTTTGCGGTGTGTTTGTTGAGACCGATGAATTGTGGGTTTATGATCAAGTCTATCTATGAACAATATTTGAATCTTCTCTGAATTCTTTTATGTATGATTGGTTATCTTTGCAAGTCTCTTCGAATTATCTGTTTGGTTTGGCCAACTAGATTGGTAGTTCTTGCCATGGGAGAAGTGCTTAGCTTTGGGTTCGATCTTGCGGTGTTCTTTCCCAGTGACAGAAGGGGCAGCAAGATACGTATTGTATCGTTGCCATCAAGGATAACAAGATGGGGTTTATTTCATATTGCATGAATTTATCTCTCTACATCATGTCATCTTGCTTAAAGCGTTACTCTATTTTTAACTTAATACTCTAGATGCATGCTGGATAGCGGTCGATGAGTGGAGTAATAGTAGTAGATGCAGAATCGTTTCGATCTACTTGTCACGGACGTGATGCCTATATACATGATCATGCCTAGATATTCTCATAACTATGCTCAATTTTGTCAATTGCTCAATAGTAATTTGTTCACCCACCGTAGAAAACTTATGCTCTCGAGAGAAGCCACTAGCGAAACCTATGCCCCCCGGGTCTATTCTCATCATATCAATCTCCATCACTTTAATCTTGTTTTGTTTTTACTTTGCCTTTTACTTTTCACTTTGCATCTTTATATCAAAAATACCAAAAATATTATCTATTGGATCTCACTTCCGTAAGTGACCGTGAAGGGATTGACAACCCCTAATCGTGTTGGTTGCGTTGAGCTCTTTGTGTTGTGTAGGTACGAGGGACTTGCGCGTGGCCTCCTACTGGATTGATACCTTGGTTCTCAAAAACTGTGGGAAATACTTACGCTACTCTGTTGCATCATCCCTTCCTCTTCGGGGAAAACGAACGCAAGCTCAAGACGTAGCAAGAAGGATTTCTGGTGCCGTTGCCGGGGAGTCTACGCAAAAAGTCAACATACCAAGTACCCATCACAATCCCTATCTCCCGCATTACATTATTTGCCATTTGCCTCTGGTTTTCCTCTCCCCCCAATTCACCCTTGCCGTTTTATTCGCCCTCTCTCTCCCTATCCTCCCTCTCTATTTGCCTTTTTATTTGCTCGTGTGCTAGTCTGCTTTCTTGTTGTTATGTCTGAAATTGGGGAAGTTATCACAAATATGGATGATAACAATATCATGGAAAATTCTAATGCTCCTGCTAAAGAACCTACCATCTTTCATACAAAAAAATTCCGTGTTGGTAGTGGTAATATTATTGGAAAAGGAGTTATTCAAGATTTCTTTACTTGTGCCGGTGCTTTACCTTCTATGGGTAGTTCTATCCTTCACAGAACTAGTAGTCTTGCGGATGCTATTGCCATGCTTGTAGTTGAACTTGAAAGACAATTCATGCACATGCATCCTTCCATACAAAGGATTTTTCTGGAATTTTCTAATATTGAGCATTCTTCTGTTAAGCGTGCCGCTACTATCTTTTTGGCTCATGAGTTTAGATTTATAATAAGATAAGCCAAAGAAATCTTTGCACATTATAGGGTGGACGCTTGCCGTCCTCCCATAGAGGCTATCCTCTTTGATCAAGAAGAAATAATGCATTTTCAATCTCTAGATTATATTGCTTTTAATGAAAATCTTAGAAGAAGGGTTCCTACCAATGTTTTAGTTGATAAAATTTCTGAACTTAATGATGATTTGGCTATTCAAAATAATGAACTAGGATATTCTCTTGAATATAGGCTCACAAAGTTCTGTCAAAAGAATGCTTATAATGATGAATTGGTTGTGCATTATGAAGGACCGAAGGAGGAACCTATACCTCCCAAAGTTGATCTTGGGGACTTTTGTCCCGTTAAATTTAGTCCTTTTGATTACTTTTCTTGCCTCAAAGAAAACTTGCTGCTGAACATAGAGAATATGAAATGATTTTCACCAATCTATCTTATTACTATGGCAATACCTAGACCTATCCTCGCTTTTATGCCTAGCTAGGGGCGTTAAACGATAGCGCTTGTTGGGAGGCAACCCAATTTTATTTTTATTCCTTGCTTTTTGCTCCTGTTTAGTAATAAATAAATTATTTAGCCTCTGTTTTGGTTGTGTTTTTTGTGTTTAATTAGTGTTTGTGCCAAGTAGAACCGTTGGGAAGACTTGGGGAAAGTCTTGTTGAACTTGCTGTAAAAAACAGAAACTTTAGCGCTCACGAGAACTGCTGTAATTTTTATTTGAAGAGTGATATTTAGTTAATTCTTTTTTCAGGTGATTAATAGATAAATTCCTCACGTCCAGAAATTTATTTTAGAATTTTTGGGGTTCCAGATCTTGCGCTAGCTACATATTACTACAGACTGTTCTGTTTTTGACAGATTCTGTTTTTCATGTGTTGTTTGCTTATTTTGATGAATCTATGGCTAGTAAAATAGTTTATAATCCATAGAGAAGTTGGAATACAGTAGGTTTAACACCAATACAAATAAATAATGAGTTCATTCCAGTACCTTGAAGTGGTCTTTTGTTTTCTTTCGCTAACGGAGCTCACGAGTTTTCTCTTTTGAGTTTTGTGTTGTGAAGTTTTCAAGTTTTGGGTGAATTCTTTTGATGGATTATGGAACAAGGAGTCGAAAGAGCCTAATCTTGGGGATGCCCATGGCACCCCCAAGATAATCCAAGGACACCAAAAATTCAAAGCTTGGGGATGCCCCGGAAGGCATCCCCTCTTTCGTCCACTTCCATCGGTAATTTACTTGGAGCTATATTTTTATTCACCAACATGATATGTGTTTTGCTTGGAGCGTCTTGTATTATTTGTGTCTTTGTTTGTTAGTATGCCACAATCATCCTTGCTGTACATACCTTTTGAGAGAGCCATACATGAATTAAAATTTGATAGAATACTATATGTGCTTCACTTATATCTTTTGAGCTATGTAGTTTTGCTCTATGCACTTCACTTATATATTTTGAGCGTTATAATTTTGCTCTATGTGCTTCACTTAGATCTTTTAGAGCACAGTGGTGGTTTGTTTTAAAGAAACTATTGATCTCTCATGCTTCACTTAAATTATTTGGAGAGTCTTAATAGCATGGTAATTTGCTTAATATAAATATGCTTGGTGTTCAAGATATGTGAAATTTTCTTTTGAGTGTGTTGAATACTAAGAGAAGATTGAAGCATGATAATTGTTTTGAGATATGGAGGTGATAATATTAGAGTTATGCTAGTTTAGTAGTTGTGAATTTAAAGAATACTTGTGTTAAAGTTTGTGATTCCCGTAGCATGCATGTATGGTGAACCGTTATGTGATGAAGTCGGAGCATGATTTATTTATTGATTGTCTTCCTTATGAGTGGCGGTCGGGGACGAGCCATGGTCTTTTCCTACCAATCTACCCCCCTAGGAGCATGCGCGTAATACTTTGCTTTGATAACTTCTAGATTTTTGCAATAAGTATATGAGTTCTTTATGACTAATGTTGAGTCCATGGATTATATGCACTTTTTCCCATCCTTCCACCATTGCTAGCCTCTCTAATACCGTGCACCTTTCGCCGGTATCATACACCCACCATATACCTTCCTCAAAACAGCCACCATACCTACCTATCATAGCATTTCCATAGCCATTTCGAGATATATTGCCATGCAACTTTCCACCTTTCCATTTATTATGACACGCTCCATCATTGTCATACTGCTAGCATGATCACGTAGTTGATATCGTATTTGTGGCAAAGCCACCATTCATAATTCTTTCATACATGTCACTCTTGATTCATTGCATATCCCGGTACACCGCCGGAGCCATTCATATAGACTCATATTTGTTCTAAGTATCGAGTTGTAATTGTTGAGTTGTAAGAAAAATAAAAGTGTGATGATCATCATTTTCTAGAGCATTGTCCCAAGTGAGAAAAGGATGATGGAGACTATGATTCCCCCATAAGTCGGGATGAGACTCCGGACGAAAAAAAGAGGCCATGAAAAAAGAGAAAAGGCCCAAATAAAAAAATGAGAGAAAAAGAGGGAAGGGACAATGTTACTATCCTTTTACCACACTTGTGCTTCAAAGTAGCACCATGATCTTCATGATAGAGAGTCTCTCGTTATGTCACTTTCATATACTAGTGGGAATTTTTCATTATAGTACTTGGCTTGTATATTCCAATGATGGGCTTCCTCAAATCGCCCTAGGTCTTCATGAGCAAGCGAGTTGGATGCACACCCACTTAGTTTCTTTTGATGAGCTTTCATATACTTATAGCTCTAGTGCATCCATTGCATGGCAATCCCTACTCACTCACATTGATATCTATTGATGGGCCTCTCCATAGCCCGTTGATATGCCTAGTTGATGTGAGACTATCTTCCCCTTTTTTTGTCTTCTCCACAACCACCATTCTATTCCACATAGTGCTATGTCCATGGCTCACGCTCACGTTTTGTGTGAAGATTGAAAAAGTTTTGAAAAAGTTAGAGTATGAAACAATTGCTTGGCTTGTCATCGGGGTTGTGCATGATTTAAATACTTTGTGTGGTGAAGATAGAGCATAGCCAGACTATATGATTTTGTAGGGATAACTTTCTTTGCCCATGTTATTTTGAGAAGACATAATTACTTTATTAGTATGCTTGAAGTGTTATTATTCTTTAGGTCAATATGAACTTTTGTCCTGAATCTTTCTAATCTGAATATCCATACCACAATTAAGAAATTTTGCATTGAAATTATGCCAAGTAGCACTCCGCATCAAAAATTCTCTTTCTATCATTTACCTACTCGAGGACGAGCAGGAATTAAGCTTGGGGATGCCTGATACATCTCCAACGTATCTATAATTTTTGATTGCTCCATGCTATATTATCTACTGTTTTGGACTATATTGGGTGTATTTTCCACTTTTATATTATTTTTGGGACTAACCTATTAACCGGAGGTCTAGCCTAGAATTGTTGTTTTTTTTGCCTATTTCAGTGTTTCAAAGAAACAGAATATCAGACGGAGTCCAAACGGAATAAAATCTTCGGGAAAGTGATTTTCTCACCGAACGTGATCCAGGAGACTTGGACCCTGGTCCAAGGAACAAAAGAGGCGGTCCCGAGGGTGGGGTGCACCCCCCCTAGGGCGCGTCCCCTGCCTCGTGGGCCCCTCGTTGCTCCTCCGGCGTACTTCTTCCTCCTATCTATACACACGTACCCCCAAATGATCAGAACAGGAGCCAAAAACCTAATTCCACCGCCGCAACTTTCTGTATCCACGAGATCCCATCTTGGGGCCTGTTCCGGAGCTCCGCCGGAAGAGGGCCATCATCACGGAGGGCTTCTACATCATCCTAGCCTCTTCAATGAAGTGTGAGTAGTTTACCTCAGACCTTCGTGTCCATAGTTAGTAGCTAGATGGCTTCTTATCTCTTTTTGGATCTCAATACAATGTTCTCCCCCTCTCTTGTGGAGATCTATTCGATTGTAATTTTCTTCTTTTGCGGTGTGTTTGTTGAGACCGATGAATTGTGGGTTTATGATCAAGTCTATCTATGAACAATATTTGAATCTTCTTTGGATTCTTTTATGTATGATTGGTTATCTTTGCAAGTCTCTTCGAATTATCCGTTTGGTTTGGCCAATTAGATTGGTAGTTCTTGCCATGGGAGAAGTGCTTAGCTTTGAGTTCGATCTTGCGGTGTTCTTTCCCAGTGACAGAAGGGGCAGCAAGACACGTATTGTATCATTGCCATCGAGGATAACAAGATGGGGTTTATTTCATATTGCATGAATTTATCTCTCTACATCATGTCATCTTTCTTAAAGCATTACTCTGTTTTTAACTTAATACTCTAGATGCATGCTGGATAGCGGTCGATGTGTGGAGTAATAGTAGTAGATGCAGAATCGTTTCGATCTACTTGTCACGGACGTGATGCCTATATACATGATCATGCCTAGATATTCTCATAACTATGCTCAATTCTGTCAATTGCTCAACAGTAATTTGTTCACCCACCGTAGAAAACTTATGCTCTCGAGAGAAGCCACTAGTGAAACCTATGGCCCCCGGGTCTATTCTCATCATATCAATCTCCATCACTTTAATCTTGTTTTTTTTTACTTTGCCTTTTACTTTTCACTTTGCATCTTTATATCAAAAATACCAAAAATATTATCTATTGGATCTCACTTCCGTAAGTGACCATGAAGGGATTGACAACCCCTAATCGCGTTGGTTGCATTGAGCTCTTTGTGTTGTGTAGGTACAAGGGACTTGCGCGTGGCCTCCTACTGGATTGATACCTTGGTTCTCAAAAACTGAGGGAAATACTTACGCTACTCTGCTGCATCATCCCTTCCTCTTCAGGCGAAACCAACGCAAGCTCAAGACGTAGCATATTCCCAATAGGATTGTAGGCTAGACAGCTTGTTGGATGGTATAGAAGAAGAATTTAGTTAGTCTAAGTGACTGTGTACTTCAAGTGACATATATTGTCCCTAGCAGGATTGTAAATCATTTGTCATGGCGGACCTTTTCGCTTCGACCTCCGGACTCGACAGTCCGGAGTGTATCCGAATACCCTCTCAGTTATGTAAAAACCGGGGTACGCGTGGAAACCAGGCGTAGGGGACATAAGTGCTTGAACAGACAAGTACCCAACTAGCTATGTTATATTACATGGATAGTAAGAAACATCTTCCAGGGAGAATAGTTCCATTAAGGGTTCCTTTCCCTGGGTACGCATGCATTAATGTGGATTTCCAAAATGCGAAAAGAGACGCAGGATATAAACATCTGGGGGCATGTATTGTAATAAGTAAAAGTCATCTTTTGTTCACCGACCAAATATTCCCTTAAGAACGCTAGCTTTCGGCTTCACCCAGTCTGAGGTCCACATCCGGCTGACCCGACAGTAACAATCGCAGAGGTGCTCCCCTTATTCCCTAGCCGAATTAATGGGAACGTAGGGCATAAATACAAGAGCCAGGCAACCCAGCTTGGCCAAAACTTGAGTCATATTGATGCATATAATGGCGAAGAAAAGGTACATGTGGAAAAGTAACACATGTGCAGGGGGCATAGAGCCCGCAACATAATTATATTAAGCTTCTGTATAAGAAGCCCCCAGGTATAATGAGCACACCTGTTGTGTCAAGATTGTGTAGTCAAGACACATTTTAACCTTTTAAGGCCGTGAAGAAAAAGGGAAGAAAGAAAGGAAGAAAGACAGATAGCGGATATATATATATAAAATGGCGGAGGTAAGGAGACAAACACAGAGTCCGACACTAGGCGTAGAACCTTCGGAGTCTGGCCGCGTTCCATGGGTTTGGCTCGAGTCGATTGTCCGATGCATCCCGCAGACGGTACGCTCCACCGGTTAGAACTTTGTCAATGACAAAGGGACCTTCCCATTTGGGCTTGAGCTTGTCCTTTTTCTTCTCTGGTAAGCGCAGAATGGGTTCGCCAACATTATAAGTTTTGGCCCGCACTTCTCTGCTTTGATATCGTCGAGCTTGTTGCTGATAGAATGTGGAGCGGGCTTTTGCCACGTCATTCTCCTCCTCCAGGGCGTCTAAACTGTCCTGCCGATCAAGCTCGGCTTCTTTCTCTTCGTACATGCGCACTCGAGGTGAGTCATGAATGATGTCGCAGGGCAATCCCGCCTCTGCACCATACACCATAAAAAACAGTGTGTATCCGGTAGTGCGATTCGGCATGGTTCGCAGCCCCCATAGTACAGAGTCGAGCTCCTCAACCCAGTGCATATCTGATTCCTTCAAGGATTGCACTAATCTGGGTTTAATGCCACTCATAATAAGACCATTTGGTCGTTCGACTTGACCGTTTGTTTGGGGGTGATAGACGGATGCATAATCGAGCTTAATTCCCATTTTGCCGCACCAAGTTTTTACCTCGTCGGCTGTGAAGTTCGAGCCGTTATCGGTGATGATGTTGTGGGGGACACCATAATGGTGTACAACCCCGGATATGAAGTCTATCACTGGTCTGGACTTGATCGTTTTAACTGGTTTGGCTTCTATCCATTTGGTGAATTTATCCACCATGACCAATAGGTACTTTTTCTTATGGCTTACTCCTTTAAGGGGTCCGACCATATCAAGCCCTCAGACCGCAAAGGGCCAAGTAATGGGGATTGTTTGGAGAGCGGTAGGTGCCATATGGCTTTGGTTTGCAAAAAGCTGGCAACCGACGCAATGTTGGATGAGGTCCTGTGCGTCTGCTCGGGCTGTCGGCCAGTAGAAACCTGTACAGAAGGCCTTGCTTACAAGGGCCCGAGCTGTGGTGTGATGGCTGCCGAGTCCAGCGTGAATTTCTGCCAAAAGTTGTCGTCCTTCCTCTTCGGAGATAGACCTTTGAAGTACTCCGGTAGCGCTTTTCTTATAAAGTTCTCCCTCGTGGACCTTGTAGGCTTTAGATCACCGCACAATGCAACGTGCCTTGTTTGGCTCCTCAAGGAGTTCTTGCCTATTTAGGTAAGCCAAGAAGGGTTCTGTCCACAGGGCGATGACAGCCATAATCACGTGGGCCGAAGGTGTTATTTCAGTGGCGGAGCCTCTGATTACGTCAGAGTGCTCGGGATCTGGTGTTGTGGCCGGATCCGGACTGTTGTTGCCGGTCTCCCCTTCCCACACCATGGATGGCTTAAATAGCCTTTCCAAGAAGATATTAGGTGGGACAGGGTCGCACTTAGCGCCGATGCGGGCGAGGATATCCACCGCTTGATTGTTTTCTCAGACCACATGGTGGAATTCGAGCCCCTTGAACCGAGCTGACATTTTGAGGATGGCATTGCGGTAAGCCGCCATTTTTGTGTCCTTGGCGTCAAAGTCTCCATTTATTTGAGATATTGCAAGGTTCGAATCCCCACACACCTCTAGGCATTGAATGCCCATGGATACTGCCATCCGGAGACCATGCAACATGGCCTCATATTCTACTGCATTGTTGGAGTCTGTGTATAATATTTGGAGTACGTATTGGACTGTATCTCCAGTGGGGGATGTCAGGACGACGCCTACCCCCAGACTAGCCAGCATCTTAGAGCTGTCGAAGTGCATGATCTAATTGGAGTACGCACCGTACTCTTTAGGGAGTTCGGCTTCTGTCCATTCAGCGACGAAAGCAGCCATTACTTGCGACTTAATGGCTCGCCGGGGTTTGTATGTTATGTCGAACGGGAGGAGCTCAATAGCCCATTTAGCAATCCGGCCTGTGGCGGTAATTTATTATGTCGTTGAGTGGTACTCCAGAGGCCACCGTAATTGAACACTGTTGAAAGTAGTGTCATAGTTTTCGGGATGCCATGAAGACCATGTATGCTATCTTTTGATAATGTGGGTACCGTGATTTGCATGGAGTGAGGACAGTGGATACGTAGTATACCAGCTTTTGAAGCGGGAACTTATGACCGTCCGTCTCTCGTTCAACGACGAGTACTGTGCTGACAACCTGGTGTGTTGTCGCTATATATAACAACATTGGTTTGCCGATAGTTGGTGCGACCAAGATTGGGTTGCTGGCCAAGAGGGCTTTTATTTCTTCTAATCCGTCCGTGGCCGCATCCGTCCACTCGAAGTGTTTAGTGCGTCGAAGAAGGCGATAAAGAGGTAATGCCTTTTCTCCCAGTCGGGAGATAAAGCGGCTTAAGGCAGCCACGCATCCGGTTAATTTCTGGATTTGCTTGAGGTCTGTTGGGGTAGCCAACTGTGACATAGCTCGCATTTTAGCCGGATTTTCTTCAATTCCTCTATTGGAAACTATGAAGCCCAAGAGCTTTCCGGCGGGCACGCCAAAAACGCATTTTTCCGGATTGAGCTTAATGTCATATGTTCGGAGATTGTCGAACATAAGCCTCAAGTCGTCTATTAAGGATTCGATGTGTCTAGTTTTAATGACCACATTGCACTACTAGGAAAAGGGCTATAGATGATATGGACATTACTGGCGCACCGTGTATGTAGCAGTGGCGCACCAGATACAAGTGGACCGCCTTTTTAGTTTTAAAAAAAATAAAAGAAAATGATGGAAATGTCAAAAAAATAAAAAAATAAGTTTCCCATGTGATATGTGGTCTAGTTGTTGGGAAAATTTACAAATATGAATTTCGACTTTATTTGCAAAATCTCTTTGGAATTTAGTAAAATGGGCATAACTTTTGCATACGAACTCGGATTAAAAAGTTTTTTATATGAATAATCATCTACTCGAAAAGTTATATCCGAATTGAACCAGGGGAACATTGTTCAACATCTTCAAAATCCCCCAAAACCTAACAGAACGAAAGATACGGGGCTTTTAAGATCTAGAGGGGGGAAAATGAAAAAAAATCAAACTTACTAGTAGCGCACCATTTGCCAGGTGCGCCACTAGTAATAGAAAAAATTGGTTTCAAAAAAAATTTGGATTTTTTTTTCAAAATATGATACATAATATGACCGGGAAGTTTGAAATATTTTTTCAAAATTTCATCATACTCATGAAAATGTACAAAGTCCTAGACATCAATAAGGTTTAATAGGATTGATATGATAGATATATCAACAAGTGCCTGTGAAGTGAGCTGGTGCTGGGTTGGATAGAACTGTGAAGTTAAGCGTGCTACCTTCCAGGAAGTTTGACCATAGAGTGCGATTTGACTTGAGATTAAGCATATTGACCCGAGATTAAGCCATAGTGACCCGAGATTAAGAAAAAAAAGAAAAAAAATGAATTTTTTGAAAAAAAATCTGAAAAAAAATTAAAAAAAATTGTTACTAATGGCGCACTTCTATGTGGTGCGCCATTAGTATACCATATACTAATGGTGCACTTGTGGTGCGCCATTAGTCAAAAATTCTAATGGCGTGGTCCTAGTGGCGCACCTGTAGTGCACCATTAGTAGCCAAAACAGGTGCGCCACTAGCAGGCCTTTTCCTAGTAGTGTCGTCTACGTATGCCTCCACTGTTTTGCCGATTTGTGCTTTCAGGCATGTCTGAATCATGCGTTGATAGGTTGCACCGGCATTTTTGAGCCCGAAAGGCATGGTGTTAAAACAGAAGGGGCCGTATGGGGTGATGAATGTCGTTGCGGCCTGATCGGACTCCGCCATCTTGATTTGATGGTATCCAGAGTATGTGTCGAGGAAACACAATGAGTCGCGTCCTGCGGTAGCGTCGATAATTTGATCGATGCAGGGGAGGGGGAAGGTGTCACACCCTAGCTAGTTCATGCAATAGAGTGTTGCATCATGTCTACTCTTCCAGAAAACTGAAATGGGGATGACAGAACCCCCAGCACCCCCTGGAAATAACTAGGGTTTACTAAAATCTTTTTCAATGAACCTGAAATGCCTTTCTAAAAAGTCCACCCTTTTTGTTTTGGATTAGAACCTCTGACAAAATGGGTTCACATTTTTTCTAGGACACATAAGGTCATTGGATTAAATCATTACTATTTGCATTTGGGTAATTTAAATCCTATAAATATTTTAAAATGCCCAAATAATCTTAAGGTATTTTTAGGCTGTTGAGAATAATTTCAAATGTGCCTGTGAATATTTTTAGGTTTTTCCTAAATGGAATAGTATTTTTACTATTTCAAAACACAGAACAGGAACAAATAAAAATGAAAAACAAAAGTAGAGAGCAGAGGACTTACCTGGCGCTCACCTAGCAGGCCCACCACGCTGGCCCAGCCCAGCAACCGCTGTAGCGAGCTGCTTGAGTCGGCTAGGCAGGCAAGCAGGTGCTCGACGCCGGCACCAGCGCGCGCCACGCAACTGCCTGCCACCCTGCTTCCTCCCCTCGCTGTTCTGCTGGCCTGGGTGGATCACCCATTCCTCCCCCTAGCTCGTAGACACACCCCTTCCTCCCCAGCTTGTCTCCCTTGCTCTCCCGCACCATGGCCGACGCTGCCGCGCCCGCGCCACCATGAAACCCGCGTCCGCCGTCGTCCCCGTGCCGCGCTGCCGTGTCCTTTCGCTCCGCAGTCGTCGTCCACGTCGAGCAGGCCGAGCCCCGAGCGCTCGCCCGCTCTGGAGTCGCCCCGACCCCGTCTTCGCCAACTCCGGCCGCCGAGATCGCCATCGTCGCCCTGCTCAGCTCTGGCCTTCCTCGAGCCTGCTTCGACACTTGCTGCGATCGTCGTGAGCCCTGCTCCATCCTCCCCCTCTCCGTTACCTCTCTCATGCACCGTCTGCACCGCACCATGCTCACCCGCACCCGCCGCCACCGAGCTCGTCGCCGACGTGACTCCGGCCACCCACCGGCCACACCACTGTGACCAACACACTCACCGCACTTGTAGGAACCCGTAGCACTACTCCACGCGCCTCGCCGTGTCCCGTAGCCTCGGGTTCAACCTCACCCGAGCTCCGGCAGCCGCAGAGCTCGTCACCGGCGACGTTTCCGGCCACCCCGAGCTCCACCACTGCGACCAAACGACACGGCTTGCTCCCAGCTACGCGTAGATGCCCTCCGCCGTCCATTTGGTCGCCGGAGCACGAAACCTGCACTGCCCCACCGCGTCCGGACTCGCCGACGGCTAAACACCGGCGAGTTTGACCTCGTTTGACCCTGGTAGACTCCTTGTGGGCCCAGGTTGACTCCCCCTGAGTCTATGACAAGTGGGACCGCTCTGCTAATTAACTTAGATTAGCACTAACTAAATTTAGTTAGTTAATTAACTACTGACATGCGGGTCCCACTAGTCAGGTTTGACCTGGACCGGCTCCGTTGACCACTGACGTCACCCTGATGCAATGTTGACGCATTAATTCAATTACTGGAATTATTCTTATACAGGAAATTCCAGAAAATACTACAAACTTCAAAAATTCATAACTTTTGATCTGTAACTCCAAATGCAAAGATTTATATATGAAATTTGATCAGAAAAATTCAACCTTTCCATCTGTAATGGTTTCATGCATGACAAAACACTTTAACTTTGCTTTTTAGGTGAAACAAGCAAATGCACTTATATGTCTTAATAACATAAGCTTCCATTTGAACCTTTGATTCAAATGGACTCAAACCAACTTGTTTCACAATGCATTAGCCAGGACACCTCATATTGCCATGTCATAGCATGCATCATATTGTTGCATATTGCCATGTGATGGTTCTGTTCTGTGATGTCTTTCGTGGTAGGTTCTGCCTCCGAGGATATTCTCGAGTATCCAACTGAAGGGCAGTACCTACTACTACTCCATCAGGCAAGCAGCCCCATTGATCATATCAATACAATCCCATGTTCTCGCTCCTGCTCTCATTTACTGCATTAAGACAACAACGTTTCAAACTGCTGTGTGCTGCGGTAGTTGAACCCTTATCCTCTACATGACCTGTCATTGCCACAGTAACTAGATGAAACCCACTAGCATGTGTAGGAGTTGATTGAGCCATGGATGTGTTTCCTACCTTGCTATGCCTGCTATGCTTAGAGTTGTGTCAGGTCTGGTTCATCTGGGTGATGGGCTAGAGTGAAATGATTACGCCGGTAATGTGAGGGATGTGTTGAACATGTTTTGGTAAAGGTATCGATGAGAGGCCATGTAGGAGTACATTGTGGGTTGTTTCATTGAGGCCGTCCTTAAGAATTGAGATATGTATGTGTGATTTAAGAATCAGTTACTACCATGCATTGGGATCCTTAATTGACCCTCTCGGCTTCTTAACCACCCTAGTACTCTGTCCAGGAGTTGGAACTAGTTTCTGGTGTTTGTAGGTTATGTATTGGAGACCGTGCGTAGCGCTGACCCTAGGGGTGGGCTATGATGCGGTAGATACACCGTGGCACGGTGTACCGAGTCACCCGTTTGGTGTCTCAGGAACCCTGTTCACATCGTTCAGGGCCGTATGTGGAAACCTCGGCCGGACTCCCTGCGGATGGAACCTGGATAGGCGATAAAGCTAGACTAGAGACTTGAGTGTTAACGTAGGCCGTGGCCGACATCCTCGTTGGGCTTCCGCTTGAAGGTTGCTGAGTACATGTCGTGTAAACGACGGTAAGTGATGAGAGCGTGTATGAAGAAGTACACCCCTGCAGGGTTAACATCATCCATTCGAATAGCTGCGTCCGCGGTAAAGGACTACTAGGTTGCCTATATAGTTCATAGACAAGTTAATGGTTGCCGAGTAACGCGGATGGCCCTCTCGTAAGATGACGAGGGAGGATCCACGGTGGAGTATTGTGTTGGTGATTAGTGGACTCGTGTGCGAAACTATTTTACAAGTGGTGTCTCATAGGATAGCTTAGCCAAGAGTCAAAGCTGGCTTGCTGCAACAACTCCACCACCTTCTTGAGAATGAGCATGTATAGTAGGATCTGTTGTAAGACTTGCTGAGTACCTTTGTACTCATGTTGCTTTAATTACTATTTTCAGACGACAACACAGCCTCCTCCGACGGGTTTTACGTAGACCTCGACGTCGATGAGTGACTTGCCACCCAGGTGGTGATTCTGGCCATGGAGGGCCCTATGTAGATAGACAGGCTTCGTCAAGCCTTCTTTCTTTCTAGTGTCTGTACTCAAACTAGTTTGCTTCCGCATGTGCTTGTATGCTTGTATGACTTTAATGTCGGGTCATGTGACCCCTACCTGTATGAACATGTTATGTATGGCTCTCTGGAGCCTTTAAATAAAGTACTTTGAGTTGTAGAGTTTTGTTGTGATGCCATGTTGTATTTACACATATCGAGCATATTGTGTGTATGATTGAAATGCTTGGTATGTGTGGGATCCGACAATCTAGTTGTTTATCCTTGGCATCCTCTCTTATGGGGTAATGTAGTCTAGTGCTTCCATGAGCCATAGTAGTCCGCTACAGCCCTGTTCACCGGAGTCCTGCTAGCCCAGCACTACTCCTCAGGACACTTGACTGGCCGGCATGTGTTTCACTTCATTCTTGT
This sequence comes from Triticum aestivum, assembly GCF_018294505.1. Taxonomy (NCBI): domain Eukaryota; kingdom Viridiplantae; phylum Streptophyta; class Magnoliopsida; order Poales; family Poaceae; genus Triticum; species Triticum aestivum. The sequence goes on from NC_057800.1 coordinate 289,405,317, forward strand.
GTGTGTCCCTTCGGGGAAATGTCACGCAGTGACATCCGGAGTCCTGCCTAGCCTGCTACAGCCTGGGTTCCCGGAGTCCTGTTAGGCCAGTGCTACAGCCCGGATTCACACGTTGCTGACCGACATGCTCGATGTGATTCATGTATGCATGTCCCCATAGGTTAGTGCCGCTCTGGGTTCATGACTAGCCATGTCGGCCCGGGTTCTCTGTCATATGGATGCTAGCGACACTACCATATACGTGAGCCAAAAGGCGCAAACGGTCCCGGGCCATGGTAAGGCGACACCCGTGGGAATACCGTGCGTGAGGCCGCAAAGTGATATGAGGTGTTACAGGTTAGATCGGTGTGACTTGGAATCGGGGTCCTGACAGAAGGGATCCTTGGGGCAAGCCTTGTGGAGGTCCTTGAAATCGACACATAGGCGCCATGATTTGTCCTTCTTTGGTACCATCACCAGGTTTGCTAGTCAGTCCGGGTGTTTTATTTCTCTAATGAATCCGGCCTCGAGTAACTTGGCTAGCTATTCTCCCATGGCTTGTCGCTTAGGCTCTGAGAAATGCCGAAGAGTCTGCTTGACAAGCTTGAATCCCTTTAGAATGTTTAGGCTATGCTCGGCCAGCCTGCGTGGGATTCCTGGCATGTCTGAGGGATGCCAGGCAAAGATGTCCCAATTCTCGCGCAAGAACTCCCGCAGTACAGCGTCTGTTGTGGGGTTCAGTTGTGCCCCAACGGATGCTGTTTTTGTAGGGTCCGTTGGGTGGACCTGGAATTTGACTATTTCGTCCACTGGTTTAAAAAGAGGTGGACTTGGGTCTTTTGTCGAGTATCACGTCGTCCCTGTCCACTTTGGAGCACAGCGCTGTTAGTTGTTCGGCCGCAAGGGCTTCGGAAAATGCCTCGAGGGCCAGTGCGGCGGTTTTATTTTCAGCGCGGAGTGCTATGTCCGGATCACTAGCGAGAGTGATGATTCCATTTGGCCTGGGCATCTTGAGCTTCATGTACCCATAATGGGGTATAGCTTGGAAGATCGTGAATGCCTCCCGCCCTAAAAGGGCGTGGTATCCGCTACTAAACGGGGCCACTTGGAATGTGATTTCATCAGACCTATAATTCTCCGGCGTGCCGAATACCTCATCTAGTGTGATTTTTCCCGCACATCGTGCCTCCCGACTAGGGATTATTCCTCTGAAGGTCGTGCTGCTTTGCTCAATGCGGCTCTTGTCTATTTCCATTTTGCTAAGAGTCTCCTCCTAGATGAGGTTTAATCCACTGCCACCGTCCATGAGCACTTTAGTAAGCCGGAAGCCGTCCACAATTGGACTGAGGACCAAAGCGGTTGGTGCTCGGGCTGTTCGGAATTGAGGTTCGTCACTGGCATTGAAGGTTATAGCCGTGTCGTTCCATGGATTTATTGTTGCAATGTGGCATACTTCGGCGAGGCTACGGAGTGCTCGCTTGCACCTATTATTTGAGGAGAAAGTCTCGAAGACTGTCAGTACTGTATTATTATTTTCCACGGGATGGTGCTCTGTGGTATTGTTGATGACGAGGTCCTCGCCGCTCTTGGCCACCTGCCGGAGTCTCCAACATGCTCTAAGGCTATGTGTTGGCATGGTATCCGGTGTACTATGAATTTTTCATGGTCCATTGAGCCATCCCTCCAATACGGTTCCTCGCCCTGTAGTGGGCTTTGGTTTCTTTGTAATTGGATCGGGTGACTTACGAGAGTACACCCTTTTAGTTCAGACGAAGGATTTAGTGAGAGCCGGAGGATCCCAGAATTTTGTTTGGGCTTTCCAGGTGTTTTCCATCGCACAGTACTTCTGCACTATGGCCGCCAAGTCAGCGAAGTGTACTATGTCACGGCTACTTATGGCGTTGAGGATTCCCTTGACCGTGCAATTTTTGCAAAAGAATGAAATTGCGTCTTCCTCGCGACAGTCCTTGACCTTGCTCATTACAAGGAGGAATCTGGCCCAAATTTGAATGTAATGTCTCTTGAGGCTCTTGTCTAATGTGGGAAAGATCACTTATGTGAGGGTGGGTGGGTAGATTTAGGTCCAAACCCTGACCCAATCTGAGACCCAGGGGCAGAGGAGTTTTCAAGCTTGGCACTTCGGGCTTCGGGACGTTGCCCCATAGTTCTAGTCCGCTGTCCGATTCTAGTTTTGAAGCTTGGGCCATATCCTCCCATAGACGGGTATCCGGCTCGGAGAGCTCGGGAATCCGGACATAGTTTGTCCTAAAAATAGAGGAAGAATCGCTCCATCGCTCCTCCACCACCGCTATCTGATGGGTGACCGGCGGAGCGTTAATCTCCCTTTGGTCGGGTTTAAGCCCGATCCGATCATAGTCCGTAGCGACTCCCAAGGCGGCGATGTGTCCAAGAGCTCATTCAAGGAAGAGAGCTCCATTGGATCCATCTGCTCAGTGAATCTCGAGTCGACGTGGAGGCTATTTTTGATGACCCGAGAAATCATCATCGGCGCGACGGCCGAACGGGCGGTCATGATGAAGCCGCCTAGTCGGAGAGTTTGGCCTACAGCCAGGGCTCCCCTAGAGGTAATGTTTTCCTTGACAACTAGACGAACCATCAAGCCTTATCATGACGGCACAGTGGAACTCTCAATGAAAGAACCAATGCCGGTGTCAAAACCGGCGGATCTCGGGTAGGGGGTCCCGAACTGTGTGTCTAAGGCTGATGGTAATAGGAGGCGGGGGACACAATGTTTACCCAGGTTCGGGCCCTCACAATGGAGGTAATACCCTACTTCCTGCTTGATTGATCTTGATGATATGATTATTACAAGAGTTGATCTACCACGAGCTCGTAGAGGCTAAACCCTAGAAGCTAGCCTATGATTATGATTGTTCTTGTCCTACGGACTAAACCCTCCGGTTTATATAGACACCGAAGGGGGCTAGGGTTACACAGACTCGGTTACAAGGGAGGAGATTACATATCCGAATTGCCAAGCTTGCCTTCCACGCAAAGGAGAGTCCCACCCGGACACGGGACAAAGTCTTCAATCTTGTATCCTCATAGTCCAACAGTCCGGCCAAAGTATATAGTCCGGCTGTCCAAGGACCCCCTAATCCAGGACTCCCTCAATCGACATCGACCTCCAGTACGCCGCCGATCGTCATGGCATAGATCAGAAGGTTACCATCGCCTAGTTGTGCATGCACCATCATGTCCTCATCTACCACTACTACATGGCCACAAAGCCTTGCGACCGTTTCAACAGGTTTGTCGACAACACCGACTACAAGTTTGCCATGGTGGAAACCACCGACGATGTAAAACCATTCAGTGTTACGGGCTTCGCCTACAAGAACCTTGTCGAAATTCGTGACCACTACAGTGTCTGGGGCAGCATGAAAAAGGACTCCCTAGTCGAACTCGCATCGGCCATCATCGACCCCTACTACGAAAAGATGAAGCAGGATGCCCAGAGAACAAGTCATGTATCCTGGCACAGGGCCTGGATGCGGCAACTAGATGAACCTCACCTCAGGTTCACGGCCAAGAGCGTGTACACATGCTACGAGATGCACCGGCGGATCATTGACATGTGGAAGTGTCTCGTTAACCAAATCGACGAGCCCGGATCGAGCCACAAGTAGAGCAAGCGTCACAAGAAGTAGATGATGATCAGATGATCGTTTATGCTAGTTAATCATGCATGTAATATATAGTTTACTTTATTGGTGTGTGGAAATGTCATTTGTGTAGTAGCCACCTATGTAACTATGCATGTAATAGTTTACTTTGGTGTGGTGTGTGCAAATGCCATGGTTGTAGTAGCCACCTATGTAAGTGGATGTTTAATTTGGTTATGCAACCATATCCTTATAAGTGTGTATATATCTGACATTGTTCTGTATGCAATCCCATCGCACAACACACACGTCTTATTAGCAGCAACCGTTTGTGTTATTATCGGTCTTCGCACACATTTCGGCTGACCCTTTGGTTATTAGCAGCAACGATGGGTGCACTGTAGCCATGCCGGCCCTGGTCAGCATGTAGGTGGGGCACTGTTGCCACGCCTCGGCTGACCAGAGGAGTTGGTGGAGCACTGTTGTCTCGCTCACCCTTGAATGGAGACTTGTCCCATCGTATGACTTGGATGGGACGGGAGCTGACCCGTGCCGGGTTGAGGAATACGCCAACGGGGAGCTGGCTTGTTGGAGAAGTCTTGATATGCCGGGTTCGGCCGTCTTGCGCTAGCCGTTGGGGCCGGGTTGAGTAGTTTGGCTGGGTCGAGGGGCTTGGCCGGGTTGAGCAACCCATCCAAGTGCGAGCTAGATTGAGGGGCGTTGTTGGCCCCGATGTTTTTGAAAAGGATTCGAGTTCCATTGCCTGCCCGGGGTTCATCCCCCGACAGTAATCCCGGAAGCTCTGAAGGTCCGCCGTCTTCAAGAGGGAGGGCCTTTGCAGTTTTCCCCCTAAGGAGGCAAAATAGTGACTGCCGGGTCCGGCAACACCCACTGTGTGCGGGCTTCCGGAAGCCGGATCACGGCGTGGGCGGGAAACCAAGGAGTCCGCTGAATCTTGGGTCAATCTTTTGGGCTCTGCACTAGTGCCATGTGGCGCTCGGGAGCCGAAGGGGCCTGACAGGCCACACGAGCAATAGGACAGGACGATGGGTTGGGGCCCGACACTGTGCGCCCTTGGCCCATGCGTGCGGATTTATTGCAGCGTTCGCGAGTCGGTTGCCATTCTCGAGGCAGTTATTATGTGCGTACATGTGCACTTATTGCTGGGAAGTGGGAAAGGCGAACGCAAATGATCCCACTTCCCCATGTTTGGAGCCGTGGCTTATAAATTGGGGGGAGGGGGCGGCGGAAATCATTCTCGCTCGCGCTCCACTGCCTCTTCGTCCTCCCTGCGCTTCTTGCGACCGCCGTGCGCTATGATGCCCACCACTTTGAGCAGAGCTTCACCGTCCATCTTTTCGTCTCTTCCTTTCTATGCTTCGCCAATGGCGCTCCTGTCGGGCTCGTGGATGGGCTCATCCATCACCGTAGAGGACATCGCGTACCTTCGCTCCACTAGGTGCTTGCCGAGGGAAACGGAGGTCGCCGTGCGCCTCCCGGAGGGCGAGCAGGAGACGTAGCTGGAGGGGACGGAGCGCGTGGCCTTTGGAAAGGGAAGCCCTCGAGCGTCGTTCTGGGACCCCATAGTTTCATATGGTTACAAAAGGCAGTGATACATACATGCACACAACTAACTGTAAAATGGGCGGAGGAGTTCTGCGTCCCATGGATGGGTAGTTTCTTTGTCGGCGGTGTCTCTCTTGCGCTTGTTTCACTTGCGGGCGTCGATGAGGTAGTAGGCATTGTGGTCGCACAAGGCCTTGCTGACAATGAAGGAGCCTTCCGATGGGAAGGACAACTTGTGTTGGCCGGCTTGCTGCTGGACGAGTCGGAGGACGAGGTCTCCCTCGCGGAATGCGATGGTCTTGATCTTCTTGCCGTGGTAGTGCCTTAGGCTTTGCTGATAGATGGCTGACCGGCTAAGCGCCAAGAGGCGTGCTTCTTCCAGTAGGTCTTCGCAGTCTTCGCGGGCTTCCTTGGCTTTGGCTTCGGCTTCAGTGTACATCATGACGGGTGGCGAGTCAAACTCGACGTCGGTCGGGATGACAGCTTTGGCTCCATAGACAAGGAAGAACGGGGTGAACCCGGTCGACCGGTTTGGCATTGTGTGGAGACTCTAGAGGATGGCTGGCAACTCATTGAGCCAGCTGCCGGGTGAAGGACGAGCGACTCGACGAGCCACGGCTTGATGCCAGATAGAATGAGGCCATTGGCCGACTCGACCTGGCTGTTGGACTGCCACACACGGAAGCCAGGTCAAGGCGGATGCCGGAGACGGAGCAATATTGCACGAGCGTGACCTTGGCGAAGTTGGTGCCATTGTCTGTGATGATGCTATTCGGGACTCCATAGCGCACCACGATATCCTTGATGAACCGAAAAACTGTTGGCCCGTCTAGCTTCTTGATCGGCCGCGCTTCGATCCACTTGGTGAACTTGTCCACCGCCACCAGCAAATGCGTCATGCCGCCTCAAGTGATCTGGAAAGGACCCACCAAGTCGAGTCCCCAGACCGCAAATGGCCAGGTGATCGGGATGGTTCGGAGTGCTGAGGCCGGCTAGTGGTTGTGCTTGTTGAAGCGTTGACATCCCTCACACTTGAGGATAAGCGACTCGGCATCTTGGAGGGCCGTGGGCCAGTAGAAACTACGGCGAAAAGCCTTGGCCACCAGGGACCTCGAGGCGGCATGGTGCCCGCACTCGCCCTGGGGTATATCGAGGAGGATCTCAATGCCCTTGTCTTATTCGACGCAGCGCTGAAAAATGCCCATCAAACTATGCATGACGAGCTCGTTGTTGATGAGGTTGTAGGCAGACGCCTAACGTTGCACTTGTCGAGCCTCGGTCTCATCCATGGGGAGAACCCTGTTCTCTAGGAATTCCGATATGGGTAGGGCCCATGATGGGGCCGTCACCACGGTGAAGATGGACACCACGGCGGCTTCTGGGACGGCAGCCCCCGAGCCGGTGGTGGCAGCCCCCGCGTCGGGAACGGCGGTGGCCGGGTCAAGGAAGACGACGGTCGGGTCGAGTGTTGCAGCCCCCAAGCCAGGTTGGACAGTCCCCGGGCTGGGTCCAGCAGCCTTCAGGCCGGGTTCGACAGTCCTCGGGTTGGGTCGAGCAGTCCCCGGGCCGGGTTCAGTGTTCCCCAGGCCAGGTTCGGAGTCCTCCGGGCTGGGTTCGACAGCTCCCACACCGGGTTTGACAGCCCCCAGGCCGGGTAGAGGCGCGGCCGGGTTGTCCGAGACGAAGATGGACTCGGAGTCCGGGGCCAGCTTGACGGATGGTTTGTGCAGGTGCTCGAGGGAGACGCCAGACAGGACAAACTGTCGGGATGAGCCGATCTTGGCCAGTGCATCGGCGGCTTCATTTTCCGCTTGCGGGACATGGAGAACTCGCAGCCGTCGAAGAACCAGGATAGCTGCTGGACGAGGAAGTGGTAGCTTGCCATGTTGGCGTCACGAGCGTCCCACTCGCCGGAGCACTACTCCACCACAAGGTCCGAGTCGTCATAGCACATGATGCATAAGATGTCGAGTTCCTTGGCAAGCCGGAGGCCATGCACAAGGGCTTCATATTTGGCAATGTTGTTGGAGGCGGCGAAGTGGATCTGGAGCGCGTATCGAAGCTGGTCGCCCTTCGGGAAAGACGGCACGATGTCAGCACCTAAGGCTCGTTGCATCTTGGAGCCGTCGAAGTGCATGCGCCAGTGCATCGAGTCCGGCGGTGGCGGCAGGTACTGGGTCTCGGTCCAGTCGACGAGGAAGTTGGCCAGGGCTTGGGACTTGATCGTGGTGCGGGACTCGTAGAGGATGGTGTGGCCGGCTAGCTCAGTCGCCCACTTGGCAACCCGGCCAGAGGCATCCCGGCAACCGATGATATTGCCGATGGGGCCATCCTGACCACGGTGACAACATGCTCTTGGGAGGACTGCTTCAACTTCTTGGCGGTAAAATACACGTCGTAACACATCTTTTGGTAGTGCAGGTAGTTCTGCTTGGAGGCGGAGAGGACCTCGCTCAGGTAGTAGACCGAGCGCTGGACGGCTTGGATCTTGCTCGTCTTCGGCCGCTCGACCACCACCACTGTGCTGACCGACCGTGAGGTGGCGACAATGTAGAGCAACAACGGCTCCTTCTCACTTGGAGCGGCTAGGACAGGTGCGGCGGAGAGCATACGCTTGAGATCCTGGAAAGCGTCATCTGCCTAGTCATTCCATTCGAATGGTGTCGTCTTCTTCAATAGCTAATACAGGGGCAAGGCCCTCTCACCTAGCCGTCTGAGAAACCGGCTGACCGAGGCCAAGCAGTCGGTGAACTTCTAGACATCATGCAGCTGAGCCGACTGGTGCATGTGCTCGATGGCCTTGATCTTCTCCGGGTTCGCCATAATGCCACGCTCCGAGACGAGGAAGCCAAGTAGCTTTCCGGCCGGGATGCCGAAAATGCATTTCTCTGGGTTGAGCTTGATATGGTACTCGCGCAAGTTAGCAAAAGTTTCCTTCAGGCCGTCAAGGAGTGTGAGGTGCTGCTTGGTCTTCACCACCATGTCGTCCACGTAGACGTGGATGTTGTGGCCGAGTTGCAGCAACAGGTATTTCTGCATGCTGTGTTAAAACATGGCGTCGGCGTTCTTCAGGGCGAATGACATGGTGATGTAGCAATACCCCCTGAAGGGCGTGATGAAAGACATCTTCAGGGTGTTGTCCGGGTCTGGCTTTATCTGGTGATAGCCGGAGTAAGCATCCAGGAAGGACAGGAGCTCACAGCCGATGGTGGAGTCGATGACTTGATCAATCCGAGGGAGGGCCAATGGATCCTTGGGACAGGCCTTGTTCAGGCTGGTGTAGTTGATACACATGCGCCAGGTCTTGTTTTTGTTTGGGACGAGGACTGGGTTGGCCAGCCACTCGGGGGGAACACTTCCATGATGAAGCCGGCCGCCAAAAGCCTGGCGATTTCTTCACCGATGGTTCTTCTCTTCTCCTCGGAGAAACGACATAGGGGTTGGCGGGTAGGCTTGCCATCCTTGCGGACATGGAGTTTGTGCTTGGTGTACTTCCTCGGAATACCTAACATGTCCTTTGGGGTCCATGCGAATATATCCCGATTCTCACGGAGGAAGTCGACGAGCTCGCCTTCCTATTTGCTGTCGAGGCGGGTGCCCACGACAACGTACTTGCTGCGGCTGGGGTCTTCTAGGTTCAGCTTGACCTTCTTGATCTCCTTGGAGGGCTGGAACGAGGCCTCGTCGGCCGACTCGTTGGACGGGGCCGGCACGGCCGGTATCTCGTTGGCCAGCGCGATGATTCGGTCGAGCAGGCGCCGCTCCTCGGCTATGACCAGCGACTCGGCCAGTTTGGCGCCGTCTCGGGCACACGCCAGGGACTTGCGGTAGTCACCGGTGATGGTGATGAGGCCATTCGGACCCGACAGCTTCATCTTCAGATATGCATAGTGGGGGACCGCCATGAACTTGGCGAGTGCGGGCCGGCCCAGTAGTGCATGATACGAGCTGGACAGGTCCACCACCTCGAACCAGAGCGGCTCGCGTCGGAAGTGGTTGATGTCGCCGAACAGGACGTCAAGCTAGATCCGGCTGATCGGAGAGCAGGACATGCCGGGTACGGTGCCATGGAAAATCGCCCGGGTCAGCTCCAAGTCTTTGGCCTCTAGGCCGAGCTTGGTCATGGCGTCGCGTTAGAGGTTGTTGATGCTTCTGCCGCCATCGATGAGGACCCGGGATAACTTGCACGTGCGATGGGGCGCGACTATTGTGACGCCCCAAGACCGGTGCTCCAGATGCCTTCCATGGATTCTGAGATCCGTCGTGTGAGTTGTTGGTTTGTTGCATTCATCCTTACATCATTTGCATTGCATCATGTCATCATGCAACCCATTTTAAAAACTCCACTAAATAAATTGCCTGGATCTTTGATCCATTTAAATCGAGGGAATTCACATGGTGATTTCTCTTTATAACATATCCTCCCAATACTTAGGGAGCTACACTAAAATATTCCATTAACTTGGAATCACCCATGACACATTTGCATTATTCTTCAACTCTTCCTTTATACGACTCAACTTCCTATCCTTCCTTTTCGACCTTTTAGTGAAATTGAGTTACAATTTTACTTCTCCATAAATGTTCCAAATCTGCCCATAAATCACATATGGTGTGTAGGGTCACCCCCGATAATTTCAACCCATTTGGAGTTTATTTGAATGGGTTTTGAAATTCAAACTTGTCTGAGTTAAATCCAACAGGTGTGGATTTTACTTCCTCTAAAAGTACTCAGGCTAATTTTATCAAGTTCCTCGCATTTTTGTGAGTCCGGGAAAATAACACCCATGCCCAAGTTCTTTCCTAACCGTCTCTTTCTTTTTTTCTCTATTTCTTTTCTGCTAAAGAATAAAAGAGAAGAAAATAAGAGAGAGAGAGAGCGAGAGAGAGAAGAGCCCGGCTGGGCCTCCCACCAGCCGCAACCTGCAGCTGGACCAGCCTCCCTGGCCCACCTAACCCATCTTAACCCTAGGCCGACCTCCCCTGCTCGATCCCCTCGTCGCTCTCCCTCACCTTCTCCCTCGTGCCGTCACCCCAGAGACCACGCGCCCACGCCCGATCACCTCACCCCCTCCATGCCTCTGCTTCGCCCCTCCTCTGCTCGCTCAGCCATGGCACTCCGCCGCCCTTGTCTAGCCCGCGCCGGCGACCAGCAGTAGGTCGTTGCTCCGCGCCGCCCCTCCTCTACCATGGCATCCCTCCTCCCGTGCCACCTCTCCTCCTCCTTCTCCTCTTTGCCACCAACCTGCCTCGACCTCGCCACCGGCAGCAGTAGCAGGTGTTGCAGCCTCTCGCCGACGTCGCGCCTAAACCTTCCCCGCGCCTCACCTTCGACCTCGGCTTCCACATTCCATGGCCATCAGCGCCACCAGCAGTAGTTTCAGGCCGTCCCCATCACCGCCCTACTGCACCTTGTCTCCGGCCCTGCCCATCGGAGCCACGCCTCCCGGTGCCGGCAGCTACATCACTGGTCTTCCTCCTTGAAGCTGCCACCTCGAGCCTCCCCATGCCGCGCGAGACCGTCGTGCCAAGTTCCAGCCACTACCGCTGCAAGTCCCGCGGCCGTCGCCCCTGCATCGCGCCAAGTCCCTGCATCGCGCCCCTGTTGCTGTTGAAGCCAAGTCCAATGGTCACCGAGCATGGAATTCGCCAAGTACCACTACCAATACCACAAGTACACCACCAGCAAGACCACACGGATGCTCGGACGAGTACTAAACAAAACGCCAAGTACCACGACGACCTTCGACATATACCCCTACACCACACCGAAACGCCGAGTTCGTCGTCGTGACCCTGAACATCTATGGAAACTTGTGCAACTATGAACAGGAACGACCACCATCGACCCCAAGTTAGTCGGATTCGTCAAGTCCCTCTACAAAAATGTGTACCACTATCGTCGCCGAGATCGCTAGAACCTCTACCAACGACCCTGGAGCATGCGAGAACCTCTACCGGTGACCTCGGAGCGTGTACGACGACCGTCTCGAGAACGTCTACTTCCTCTACACCGCTCCGAATTTGATCCATTCTGAAAAGGCACGCTTCGAAGGTATAACCGCTGAGAATATGACCCGTGAACGAATGCATGTGTTGTATAAGATGCATGTTTGGATGTTGTATCTGCCTGTGAATGTTAGTTGTTCCCTCGTTTGACACCGCCGTCGGCCCGTGGGAACCCGGAAACCGGGAGTAGCCCACCATTTCTTGCGTGTTCCACACATCCGCACACTTCTCTTTCGCATCGGTATCTCAATCGAGTTACCGGAACCGATATCTTGCCGTGGCACCCTTTTGTTCCGCCATGGTGAAAAATGCTTCATAATATGCTCATGTCAACATTTTCATAAAACTTGCATATGTCATCCGCATCATGAAAACAATATTTAAAATGTGTGAAATTGTTGTTTGCTTAAAATTGCTAAATGCATATGGGGATTTACCGGAATTGTTGTTTATTGTTCCGGCCTTGTTTAAACTTGCCGAAATGTGTAGTTTACTTATGCTTCACCTCTTGCCATGTTAACCAACAATTAATTTTGATGAGTACTTAAATGAGAGGGAACTAAATAATTGTTGTGGTGTTTCGTCAAGATGCACCTCGTTGCATATTGAGCTCCACTTAATTTGTGGTGTTGTTTGTTGCACTTTTCCATGCCATGAATCATTAAACGGGATATGCATCATACTTGATTGTGCATCATGCCATTTTTATGCTTGTTGGTTTACCATGTTGTTTGCTTCTTTCTGGTGTTGCTTCTTCTTGATAGTTCCGGTAACGTTGCGATTGTGAGGATCCGTTCGATGACGTTGGCTTGTCTCCTTCATGGACTCGTTCTTCTTCCTAGCGGGATTTCAGGCAAGATAGCCATCACCTTGGATCTCACTACTATCTTTGCTATGCTAGTTGTCTTGATGCTATCGCTATGTCGCGCTACCTACCACTTGTTTACCAAGCCTCCCAAATTGCCATGATAGCCTCTAACCTTTTCACCCTTCCTAGCAAACCGTTGTTTGGCTATGTTACCGCTTTGCTCAGCCCCTCTTATAGCGTTGCTAGTTGCAGGTGCAGGTGCAGGTTGTTCCATGTTGGAACATGGATATCATGGATATTTTTGGGATATCACAATATCTCTTATTAAATGCATCTATATACTCGGTAAAGGGTGGAAGTATTGCCTTATGCTTGGTGTTTTGTTCCACTCTTGCTGCCCTAGTTTCCGTCATACCGGTGTTATGTTCCTTGATTTTGCATCCCTAACACGGTGAGGGGTATGGGACCCTCTTAACAGTTCGCTTTGAATAAAACTCTTCCAGCAAGGACCAACATTGGTTTTACCATTTTCCTAATAACAACTAAGACTTCCCTAGGGACTTCCCGGACCCCGAGGATTTTTTTACTGAACCCCCCGGGCCGATGCTCCTCTGAGTGTTGGTCCGAACCGGGCAGCCTGCGGGGCCACCTCGGAGAAACTCGAGGGTTGGTTTTACTCGTAGCTTGTTCCATCCGGTGTGCCTTGAGAATGAGATATGTGCAAATCCAATCGGGATTTGTCGGCACATCGGGCGGTCTTGCTGGTTTTGTTTTACCATTGTCGAAATGTCTTCTGCACCGGGATTCCGAGTCTGATCGGGTGTCCCATGATGGAGGATTGTCTCCGCGGATCATGAGCTTGTCATGGGCTAAGTTGGGACACCCCTGGAGGGTTTAAACTTTCGAGAGCCGTGCCCACGGTTATGTGGCAGATGGGAATTTGTTAATATCCGGTTGTAAAGGACTTGAAGTATACTCAACTAAAATACACCAACCGCATTGCGTAACCTTGACTGTCTCTTTTTGGGAGCATTCGAGAAGAGAACACGGTTGGGTTATGTTTGAACATAAGTAGTTCAGGATTACTTATTGATCATTACTAGTTTGCGACCATTTGCGTAGTTTCTCATCTTACTCTTGTACTCGTAAGTTAGCTACCATACATTGCTTAGCCGCTGCTGCATCCTCACCACTTTACCGCTTCCTTACCCATTAAGATTTGCTAGTCTTGATACCCATGGTAATGGGATTGCCGAGTCCTTGTGGCTCACAGATACTATAACAACAATTGCGGGTACAGGTAATGCGATGATCTGGCGCGAGTGTGATGCTTGATTGTTTGGAGTTCTTCTGCTTCTTCTTCTTCGATCAAGGGATAGGATCCAGGTCGGGGAACCTGGGATTAGCAGGGTGGATGTCGTTCTTCTTTTTCGTTTAATTTCATCCGTAGTCGGATCCTGCTCTTCTGTATGATGATTTCTATGTAATGATGTATTATTGTATGAATGTTGTAACTTGTGGCGAGTGTAAGCATTTATCTTGTATTCTCATCTATTTAGTACATGGTATGTTGTAATGATATCCACCTTGCTATGCGCTCGAAATGCGGTTGTGCCCCAATCATGAGTTCATCACGTGATTAGGATAGAATCATCTTGGACGCTACAAGTTGGTATCAGAGCCTTACCGACCTTAGGAGCCCCCTTGATTGATCGAACCGCTACCGTTGTTGAGTCTAGAACAAATATGTTTTGAGTCTTAGGATTATTTATATCGGAGAGTGGGATTCTTTTTACTCCTTAGCCCCCTTCGTCGCTCTGGTGAGGTCTCCTAACGTAGATGTTTTGACTTTCCTCTCCTCATTTTCACTAAAAAATAGGATCACGCGTGTATCTTGGGATCGTTCTGATATTCTTATGACGAGAACATTGTTCTTGGTGCCTCCTGACATTTAGGGGTTGTGGCAGTGTCCTGGGGAGTTGAGCTCCGAGGTGTTGTCATCACAATTTTATCATTGCAGTTCTGGAATACCTGAGTTTGCCGATATTGAACATCTCTTTTATGCAGTTAGTGGTGAGATAACCTCGATGCCAACTAGTACTGGGGAGGGAGTTCAAGAGTATTGCCACGGCTTGTATAACGGATGCTTTTCGAAGGTTGAGGTACATGATTTCCAGAGTTTTCTTGGTTATGTGTTGACGGATGGATACAGTTGGAGCGTAGGGCTTGTTAGTTGTGTGATATATATTGTACCTCCCTGTATCCCCAACACCAGATTGCATAACCAGAAATTTTGGGAGTTCTTAGGTGGGAATTCAAGTATCACGTAGGATATCTTTCCAATAGGCACATGATAAGATACGGGATATATCATATGTTTGTTTCTGGGTTATTCTGCAAGCCAAATCCTTTGTTTTGTTTTGAGTTGTGGTATTCGAGTTGCTTCTATGTCAAATGTTGTTTCCATGCCTCTTTCTAAGAGGTGTTCTCATATTTCTGTGGGAGTACTAAGACTTCTTGATCATCGAGTTTGTCATGTTAATTCTTTTCCAACCGACGTGCTTCTCTTCAAGTGGATCCGATCATTTCAACATTCGCAAGATCAATTCTAAGTTTTCTCAATGGTGTTTGTTTCATCCGTCCCAAATTGCCTTCATTTTTCCCACCCTCCCACCCCTTTTCTTCAAGGACTCAGATTTCTTAATCAAGTATCCGTCTTATGGATGTGAAGTCTCTTCATTCTTTTCAATCAATGTTCTTACCTGGTGGTTTTCATGAAGATGCTTTACAAGTTCATCATTCTTCATTCTCATTTTCTTCCCCGGTGGAGTTAATTCAAGATTCGGTGTTGAGCATATTCCTTTCATTTGTCCAATGCTTTCTCATGCCGGTGCACCCCCCTAATTGTTCACCTCTCCCTATTCATTTGTTTCAGAGTGCTGAAGATATCTCAGAAGGCTCGTCTCTTCATTCAAGATCCGTTCGTTGTATTTGGTGTTTAATGTCTCATTCAAACCATTTAATCCGACCAGCGCAATGTCTATTTCAAGCACTTATTTCCAACGGTGTTTTCTTTTGAGTGGGCCCTAACCCACATGTCTTTTCCCAATATCTTACTTGACTCTTCTAATTATCAGGAGTGATTCTCGAATTCATTTCTAAGTTTGACGTAAGAATGAATTTTTATCAGTCGGATGTCTTCTTCAAGATCGCTTTCAAATTCTTTTGATCGTTGGTTCAACCTTTCTATTCTTCATCATTGTTCCGGTGTGTCTCAACAATTTTGGTGGTGTTTCTCGTCGTCATCCTCATCTTTGGAGACCAAAAGAAGAGTTTCTCTTAAATCTTGGTCCTTTCTCTTGGAGATTAATGGTTCTAGCTTCATACCATCCTCATAATTGTTTCCATCGTGAAAATTATTTTCATACCCATCCGAAGCATTTCGGGGGTTTCTCTCTCTCGATCATCCGAAGGCCATCATTTCAGAATATTTCTTCGTTCTAAGTTTTTAACTTCGTTCTCCAATTATTCTAAATTGATGGCTCTTCGTTCGTCTCCATATTCTTTTGGTGCTTCGTTCAAGTATTCCTTAATCAGTTCGTGTTCTCTTTGTTCTCTTGTATCTAAATCCCCTCAAGTATCTTTGTTTGTTTTCTAATTCTTCCCGGTGATTCGTTCTGTTTTCTTCATTCGTTTCCAATTTTTATGGTAGTTCATTGAAGACCTTCCCAAGCTTGGCTATATCACTTCAATCTTTTTAAGAGGAATAAGTAGTATGCCAAATCCATTGCTTGTCATCAATTTAAATTGGTGAAGGATATGCATAACATAATTCTTATTCTTCTTTCATCAAGATGATTTAATTCCTTCTTCCGGAGTTCGTTCAGGATGCCAATTTCTCGGTGCTAAGATGTTCATCTTTTCTTTCTGGAGTTCCAAGTTCTCTCGGTTATATTGTCTTGAAGCTCCATTTAAATCATTGCAAGGCTTCACCTTGTTCTTTCAACTTCTCTTTTCTCTCTATCATTCTCTTTTACCGAAGTTCTCACGAAGGCTCAACATGGTGATTCATCAAGGATTCCTTTCATTCTTCCAGATTTCTCTCGAAGTTATGATCTGCCAAGCTATACTCTAAAATTAAACATGGTTCTCAACACATGTTTTGTTTTGAGGTGTTCAAGCATTCTTCATCTTGCATTCAAAGTACAATTCGTTTACATTATCTTTTGAGGTGGTGTTATGTCATTTTTGACAATTTCCTTCATGTTTCACGATTCAAAAGTTGTCAGGAATGAGATATTTAAACCCATCATTTTCTTCCTTGGAGTTATCTTGGTATAGATTTCACCTAAAAACTTACATTGGGAATGTTGCCATTATGCTGCTTATCTATGATCCTACTTCTGCTTCTCATCTCGATGAACGAGTTTTCATCTCCTTGTTGATCTCAATCCAATTGATTGATTCCGTTAGTGGCTGGTCTTCACCTCATAATTTGGGGATGTTTTCCTTAAGACCATTGGAAATCATATCTTTTGTTGTTGGTTTCCAACAAATCTGTTCAACCCTTCATAAGAGTGCTCTCTCAAGTTCAGTTGTGAGAGATGTTGGTTCTCTCATCTCCGTTCTTTTCATTCTATTCTTCATGCATTGTGATGTTGCTTTCTACATCCCATCATCTTGTTTTGCCAAAATCATGTTCTTTTCATTGCTTATCCATTTAACTTGTGTGAGTTAAATCCAACAGGCGTGGATTTTACTTCCTCTAAAAATCCTGAGGCTAATTTTGTCAAATTCCTCGCATTTTTGTGAGTCCGGGAAAATAATCCCCATGCCCAAGTTCTTTCCTAACCCTCTCTTTATTTTTTTTCTCTCTATTTCTTTTCTACTAAAGAATAAAAGAGAAGAAAATAAGAGAGAGAGAGAGAGAAGAGCCCGGCTGGGCCTCCCACCAGCCGCAACCTGCAATTGGGCCGGCCTCCCTGGCCCACCTAACCATTCTTAACCTTAGGCCGACCTCCCCTGCTGGATCCCCTCGTCTCTCTCCCTCACCATCTCCCTTGCGCCGCCAACCTAGAGACCATGCGCCTGCGCCCGATCTTCTCACCCACCTCCGTGTCTCTGCTTCGCCCCTCCTCTGCTCCCTCAGCCATGGTGCTCCGCCCTTGTCTCGCCCGCGCCGGCGACCAGCAGCAGGACGCTGCTCCACGCCACCCCTCCTCTGACATGGCCTCCCTCCTCCCATGCCGGCTCTCCTCCTGCTTCTCCTCGTCGCCACCAACCCGCCTCGACCTTGCCGCCGGCAGCAGCAGCAGTTGTTGCACCCTCTCACTGACGCCGCGCCCGGACCTTCCCCGCGCCTCGCCTTCGACCTTGACTTCTCTGTTCCATGGCCACGAGCGCCACTAGCAGCAGTTTCAGGTCGTCCCCGTCGTCGAGTCCCTCGCCGCCCTTCTGCACCTTTTATCCGGCCCTGCCCGTCGGAGTCACGCCTCCCGGTGGCCGCAGCTGCGTCGCCGGTCTTCCTCCTTGATGCTGCCGCCTCGAGCCTCCCGATGCCGCGCGAGACCGCCGTGCCAAGTTCCCGCCGCTGCCGCTGCAAGTCCCGCGGCCATCGACCCTGCATCGCGCCAAGTCCCTGCATCGCGCCCCTATTGCTGTTGACGCCAAGTCCAATGGTCACCGAACATGGAATTCGCCAAGTACCACTACCAATACCTCAAGTACACCACCGGCAAGACAACACGGATGCTCGGACGAGTACTGAACGAAAGGCCAAGTACCACGACGGCCTTCGACATGTACCCCTAAACCGCACCAAAACATCGAGTTCCTCGCCGTGACCCCGAACATCTACGGAAACTTGTGCGACTATGAACGTGAACGACCACCGTCGACCCCATGTTACTAGGATTCGTCAAGTCCATCTACGAAAACGCGTACCACTACCATCGCCGAGATCGCGAGAACCTCTACCGACGACCCTGGAGCATGCGAGAACCTCTACCAATGCCCTCGGATCGTGTACGATGACCGTCCCGAGAATGTCTACTTCCTCTACACCGCTCCGAACTTGATCCATTCCGAAAAGGCACGCTTCTAAGGTATAACCGCTGAGACGATGACCCATGGACGAATGCATCTCTTGTATGAGATGCATGTTTGGATGTTGTATCTGCCCATGAACATTAGTTGTTCCCTCGTTTGACACCGTCGTCGACCCGTGGGAACCCGGAAACCGGGAGCAGCCCACCATCTCTTGCGTGTTCCACACATCCGCACACTTCTCTTTTGCATCGGTATCTCAATCGAGTTACCGAAACCGATATCTTGCCGTGGCACCCTTTTGTTCCGCCATGGTGACAAATGCTTCAGAATATGCTCATGTCAACATTTTCATAAAACTTGCATATGTCATCCGCATCATGATAACAATATTTAAAATGTTTAAAATTGTTGTTTGCTTTAAATTGCTAAATGCATATGGGGGTTTACCTGAATTTTTGTTTATTGTTCCGGCCTCATTTAAACTTGCCTAAATGTGTAGTTTACTTATGCTTCACCTCTTTCCTGTTAACCAACATTTAATTTTGATGAGTACTTAAACTGGATAGAACTAAATAATTGTTGTGGTCTTTCGTCAAGATGCAACTCGTTGCATATTGTGCTCCACTTAATTTGTGGTGTTGTTTGTTGCACTTTTCCATGCCATGAATCATTAAACGGGATATGCATCATACTTGATTGTGCATCATGCCATGTTTATGCTTGTTGGTTTACCATGTTATTTGCTTCTTTCTGGTGTTGCTTCTTCTTGATAGGTCCGGTCATGTTGCGATTTTGAGGATCCATTCGACGACGTTGGCTCATCTTCTTCATGGACTCGTTCTTCTTCCTAGCGGGATTTCAGGAAAGATGACCGTCACCTTGGATCTCACTACTATCTTTGCTATGCTAGTTGTCTCGATGCTATCGCTATGTCGTGCTACCTACCACTTGTTTATCAAGCCTCCCAAATTGCCATGATAGCCTCTAACCTTTTCACCCTTCCTAGCAAACTGTTGTTTGGCTATGTTACCGCTTTGCTCAGCCCCTCTTATAGCGTTTCTAGTTGCAGGTGCAGTTGTAGTTTGTTCCATGTTGGAACATGGATATCATGGAAATTTTTGGGATATCAGAATATCTCTTATTTAATTAATGCATCTATATACTCGGTAAAGGGTGGAAGGCTCGCCTTATGCCTGGTGTTTTGTTCCACTATTGCCGCCCTAGTTTCCGTCATACCGATGTTATGTTCCTTGATTTTGCGTCCCTAACACGGTGAGGGGTATGGGACCCACTTAACAGTTCGCTTTGAATAAAACTCTTCCAGCAAGGCCCAACATTGGTTTTACCATTTGCCTAATAACAACTAAAACTTGCCTAGGGACTTTCCGGACCCCGATGATTTCTTAATTCAGTCCTCCCGGGCCAGTGCTCCTCTGAGTGTTGGTCCAAACCGGGCAGCCTGCGGGGCCACCTCGGGGAAACTCGAGGGTTGGTTTTACTCGTAGCTTGTCCCATCCGGTGTGCCCTGAGAACGAGATATGCGCAGCTCCTATCAGGATTTGTGGGCACATCTGGCGGTCTTGCTGGTTTTGTTTTACCATTTTCGGAATGTCTTGTGCACCAGGATTCTGAGTCTGATCGGGTGTCCCACGATGGAGGATTGTCTCCGCGGATCGTGAGCTTGTCATGGGCTAAGTTGGGACACCCCTGCAGGCTTTAAACATTCGAGAGCCGTGCCCGTGGTTATGTGGCGGATGGGAATTTGTTAATATCTAGTTGTAGAGGACTTGAAGTAAACTCAATTAAAATACACCAACCGCGTTGCGTAACCGTGACTGTCTCTTATTGGGCGCGTTTGAGAAGAGAACACGGTTGGGTTATGTTTGAACGTAAGTAGTTCAGGATCACTTATTGATCATTACTGGTTTGCGAGCGTTTGCGTAGTTTCTCATCTTACTCTTGTACTCGTAAGTTAGCCACCATACATTGCTTAGCCACTGCTGCATCCTCACCACTTTACCCGTCCTTACCCATTAAGCTTTGCTAGTCTTGATACATATGGTAATGGGATTGCTGAGTCCTCGTGGCTCACAGATACGACAACAACAGTTGCAGGTACAGGTAATGCAATGATCTGGCATGAGTGCGATGTTTGATTGTTTGGAGGTCTTCTGCTTTTTCTTCTTCGATCAAGGGATAGCTTCTGGGTCGGGGAACCTGGGATTAGCAGGGTGGATGTTGTTCTTCTTTTCCGTTTGATTTCATCCGTAGTCGGATCCTGCTCTTCTGTATGATGATTGTTATGTAATGATGTACTATTGTATGAATGTCATAACATGTGGCGAGTGTAAGCCTTTATCTTGTATTCTCATCTATTCTGTACATGGTATGTTGTAATGATATCCACCTTGCTATACTCTTGAAATGCGGTTGTGCCCCAATCATGAGTTCATCACGTGATTGGGATAGAATCGCATCTTGGGTGCTACAACTATTGTAGGGTTGAGGACGAGGGCTTAGCCACCCAGGTTCGGCATGATGGTCGGGTGGTCTTCCCGGGTCCAGGTGACAGGGCACTCCGACCAGTGCATGTACTCCGGCTTGGCCGGGATGATGGTGTTCACCTCCTACCGGAGCAGGCGCTCGCTACGCTTTTCATCACCGAGGCTGGTGAAGACGACGTAGGTCGCGCTCTGGTCAGGGCAGACGTCATCACACATCGCGCCGCCAGACGGAGGCGGGGGAGGAGGAGGCGGAGCCGGCTGCCCACTCCCGGAGCCGGAGCCGGAGGAGGTAGGATGTCGCCCCGCGTGATGCGCTTGGTGGTGCCGCACTACCGAAGAGTGTGCGTGGACGGCCTCGCACCATTGTGGTGTTTGCAGGGAGCGTCGAGCATCTCCTCGAAACTCATGGCGGGTGCGGGTTGCCACGTTGTCTTGCTGGTTTGCCGGTGTTTGGCGGCTGGCTCGGTTGCGGGTGCCTGCTCGGTGGCCGCGACGAGCCGGTTCTCGTAGCGCTAGGCCGGCTGGTCGGCCTTGCACTTGTTGTTCTGCTGGTTGTTCTGTTGCCGGCTGATTTCATCGGCCTGCTTGGGAGGGGGAACCAGCTTTGCCTTGCCGGCTTCGTCCAACACCACTTGGATCTTGATGGCGGAGTCGGCATTGGCGTACTTGTCCGCCGTCACCATTAGCACGGACATGGTGGCTGGCTCAGAGCGCAAGAGCTTGTGCTTGAGGAGGGTGCCATCACGACACCCGCTGATGAAGTACTGGATGGCCTGGACTTCATGGACTCCCTCGCAGCTATTCTGGAGGTCGGTCCAGCGCGCGAGTCTCTGTCGACCCCTGCACGCACATGGCAAGCTGGCTGGGGCGGCCGGGTCACTTGTAGGTGCCGGTGAAGTTGCGCACGAAGGCCTTCTCGAAGTCGACACACGCGTTCATGCTGCCCGCCGGTAGGCTGTTCAACCACGTGCGTTCCGAACCCTGGAGCATGAGCGGAGCGTAGCACACGGCGAGACGGCGGTTACCGGCCATGATGCCGATGGCGATGGTGTAGTCAATGAGCCAGTCCTCCGGCTTGACGGTGCCATTGTACTTAGGGGTGTTCCGGGGGAGCGTGAACCCTTTGTGGAAAGGCTCATCCCGGATGCGTGGGCCGAAGCACACCGGAACAATGATGTTGTTCTCCTCCAGCTCCAGGGAGAGGGCGAGCTGGTGGAGGCGGTGGCGGGCATCGGCGTCATCAATGGCAGGTGGGCCCAGCCGGGTGGCGACCGCACCGCGGGGGTTCGGGTCGGCTGAAGACGGACATTGGCCGGGTTGTGCGTTAGGATCACGTCGGCGCCGGTCTTTCGGGGCCGCCTCATCGCCCAAGCCGCCGGCAGTCGTCGAAGCGTGGTTGCGCCTGGTCCGGGTGCGGCCGGAGTGTGCTTCGCCGGGTGGCGAAGACGCCGTGTTCTGCTCGTCCTCGGGACCGTTGGTGTGGATCGAGCCAGACCCCGTCGGCTTGGCGAGTTGGTTGAGGCGGTCCTGCTGCGCATTGGCCATGTCGAGGAGGTCGTTCACCCGCTTCAGGCGGTTCTTCAGCTCCTCGCCGACGAGCTGGTCCATGCCGACTGCGGCCACTTGGGCGGCACGCATATTCTTCACGGGGGTCTCGTAGAAGGGAGGGATTTCACCGAAGGCGCGGCCGATCGCGCCGCTCCGAGTCCGCACGTCGGTGACTCGGCTTGGCTTGGCCGCGGCGGGCGTGAAGCCATAGGCGGTGTTGCGCTCCAGCTGAGCGGTGTCCAGGCGGTGTTGCATGGTAGCGAGCATCTCAGACAGGTCTAGCATGTGCTAGTGGTCCTCCTCGTGCCGAGCCCGGATCTTGGCACCGTTGGAGGCGTCGACATCGTGGTGATGGGAACGCGAAGGCTCTGGATCATGGCGTGAACAGGTTTGGCGGGTCGGCGCGATCCGTTGTGGCCCTGGCTTCAGTGGCCTTCATCGCCGCGCTGGACGAAGTAGAAGCGTCGGTGTTGGTGACGAATACCTCTGCGTAGAGGTCCATTCCCCTTGCGGGAGCGTCGTCGCTGTGGGAGATGGGGGAGTCGGAGATGTCAAGTACATTGCTGGGGTAGTCATCGGCCGCGGGCGCATCGAAGATGCGCGGCGCGGCGAAGGAGGTGGTGAGCGCGTCCGTGACGTCGTCCGCCAACATGACGGGCTCATCGGAGTCGGAAAGGAGCCCCGTCTGGAACATGTCCCCGGCCGGAACCTCGAGCCGTCCCACGATGAGCGCCAACTGTCATGGTGGGCGCACGATAGATGCCAAGGGATGGCTAAAGAGAGGAGGAGGCTCGAGGGCATCGGTGGGCTCCAGAGGCGAGGTCGGCATGAGCGAGTGTGGGGCGCAAGACATACCCAGGTTCGAGGCTCTCCGGAGAGATAACATCCCTAGTCCTGCCGAGTTTGGTTTATATGTACCAGTATAGAGTTGCTCCTCGAGCTGTATGGAGGAAGAAGGAAGACAAGCCAAGGCTTAGGCTGCTGCCTCTCCTTATGTGTGTGTGTGGCTAGTCTGGGTCTGGTTGATCTTGTGTCTGCCCGTATGCATGAGGGCTCCTGGGGGTTTTTATATGTCAACCCCCTGGGATACAATGGTAATGTTACAAGGCTGTGGGGCAGGGTTGTCATTGTCCACGAAGCCGGTGCTGGGACCCGCCGGGTGTCAGGCCTCACCGGGTTCTCCGGTTGTGGGCCTCGAGCGCCAGGGGCGCTGTTTGCCGTCTTGTCGATCGAGACGGAGTGGCCAGGT
The DNA here is from genome assembly GCF_018294505.1 of Triticum aestivum. NCBI lineage: Eukaryota > Viridiplantae > Streptophyta > Magnoliopsida > Poales > Poaceae > Triticum > Triticum aestivum. The sequence continues at coordinate 289,428,654 of NC_057800.1, forward strand.
CGAGTCCGCTATAGTGGCGCACCATCAGGTCGCCGCTTGCTAGCGTCAGCAGTGACGACGGGCGCACTGTAGCCACGCCGGCCCTGGTCAGCAGGTAGGTGGGGCACTTTTGCCACGCCTCGGCTGACCAGAGGAGTTGGTGGGGCACTATTGCCTCACTCACCCTTGAATGGAGACTCGTCCCATCGTATGGCTAGGATGGGACGGGAGCTGACCCGTGTTGGGTTGAGAAATATGCCAAGGGGAGCTGGTTGTTAGAGAAGTCTTGATATGCCAGGTTCGGCCATCTTACACCAGCCATTGGGGCCGGGTTGAGGGGCTTCGCCGGGTTCAGAAACCCGGCCAAGTGCGAGCCGGATCCGGGTTTCGTTGCCTGCCTGGGGTTCATCCCCCCGACAAAAGTGGTTGAAACTGTGGATGTGCGATTTGATGAGACTAACGGCTCGCAAAGAGGGGACCTGCCAAATGTGCTAGCTGAAGCTACACCGAGTGAATCTATCAAGCTTATGGGTACTAGAGAAATCATACTTTCAGAGGAACCGGCTGAAGAGGAAATCCTCATTTCTGCCCCTAATCAGCATGAAGAGACTGCTCAGCCTAAAGCCAATGCTGAAGATGAAGACAATGATCAGCAAGGGCAAAATCTTCATCTAGTTCATCCTCGAGTTGCAAATGAAGTCCAGATTGATAAGATAATTGATAGCATCAATGCACCTGGTCCACTCACTCGTTCAAGAGCAACACATCTAGCAAATTTCTGTGGGCACTTTGCATTTGTCTCTATATCCGAACCCAAGAAAGTTGATGAAGCCTTCATGGAACCTGAATGGATTCAAGCTATGCAAGAAGAGCTTCAACAATTTGAGCTGAACAATGTATGGGAGCTAGTAAAGCGTCCAGATCCTCGCAAGCACAATATCATCGGCACCAAATGGATCTATCGCAACAAACAAGATGAGCATGGTCAAGTTGTCAGAAACAAGGCCCGTCTCCTTGCTCAAGCTTACACATAAATTGAAGGGATTGACTTCGATGAAACCTTTGCTCCTGTGGCTAGACTTGAAGCTATTCGCATACTACTAGCCTATGCCTACCACAACAACATTCTTCTTCACCAAATGGATGTAAAGAGTGCCTTCCTCAATGGCAAAATTGAAGAAGAAGTGTATGTTGCACAACCACCTAGCTTTGAAGACCCAAATCGTCCTGATATGGTATACAAGCTCAACAAGGCATTGTATGGCCTCAAACAAGCCCCTCGCGCTTGATATGACACACTCAAAGACTTCCTAAAGAGAAAATGCTTAAAACCTGGTTCCCTAGATCCCACTCTCTTCAGGAAGACATATGATGGTGAACTATTTGTATGCCAAATCTATGTGGATGACATTATCTTCGACTGCACTGACAAGAGATGCAGTGATGAATTTGGGCATATGATGCAAGATCAATATCAGATGTCCATGATGGGTGAGCTGAAGTTCTTCCTTGGTCTTCAAATCCTCCAGCAGAGAAATGGCATCTTCATATCACAAGAAAAATACCTCAAAGATTGCCTGAAGAAATTTGAAATGCAAGACTGCACAGGGTACACGACGCCAATGCCAACCAAAGGCCAATTGGGCCCCGACGACAATGGTAAAGAATTTGATCAAAAGGTATACCACTCCATGATTGGTTCTTTCCTCTACTTTTGTGCATCTAGGCCCGATATAATGCTTAGCATTTGCATGTGTGCCTGATTCCAAGCGGCGCCAAAGGAATCGCATCACTTAACTGTGAAGTGAATTCTTCGATATTTAGCTTACACCCCAATAGTAGGATTATGGTATCCAAAGGGATCAGAGTTTGATCTAGTTGGATTCCTGGATGCTGATTATGCTGGTGACAAGGTTGATCGCAAGTCCACATTAGGCACATGTCACTTTCTTGGATGATCTCTTGCCTATTGGTCTTCAAAGAAGCAAAACTGTGTATCACTCTCCATTGCTGAATCCGAATATAATGCTGTTGGATCTTGCTGTCTTCAGCTTCTATGGATGAAGCAAACTCTCAAAGACTATGGCATTCACCTGAAGCATGTGCCACTCTACTGCAACAATGGAAGCGACATCAAGATTGACAATAACCCAGTTCAGCACTCGAAGACAAAGCACATTCAGATTCGTCATCACTTTCTCAGAGATCATGTCATGAAGGAAGACATTGATATCATTCACTTCAACACTGAAGAGCAATTGGCAGATATCTTCACAAAGCCCTTGGATGAGAAAAGGTTTTGCAAGCTGCAGTGTGAGCTAAATATCTTAGAATCCTGAAATGTCCTGTGAATGGACACACATCCTAACGCTTATGCATGTTGATGACTTAGATGTGCAACACACGAAGTAACATATATCTTCAATTAATGAAGACTTACCCTCTAATTGTGAATACATTAACGCGGAAATTGACTTTGGAGCGCCACGATAATTGTGCGATGTGTCTGGGTCAAATACTTCCTATACGGTGGGTAACGCCACCACCAAACCTTCTCGAAGATTTTTATTTGGCATCATGATTGCATTATCTTCATATTTGGTTTGTCTTCAACATTGATTTGTCTTCAAGGTTTATCTTCACAATGTTGATTTGGTCTTTTCTGATATGTGTGTGTGTGTGTGTTATGTCCCCTACAACATTCACTTATAGCTATGTATTCAAACTGGCCATTTTCTGAACTAAGTGAATGTGATCGGACCCTAACCCCGTCTATGCTTCTACCTCAAATTCTGTCTATCTAGTCATATGCATTCTATTGAAACGTGTCAAGTGTCTTCACTGCGTCCTTGTCAGCTGAAGATATAGAGACACACATTTAAAACCTGCTTCTAATGCTATATCTCTTTTGCCTTAATATCACAGAAGCCCGAATGACCACCCGACAAACCAGGTGTGCGTGGGAACATGGAACAACTCTCAATGAGTTGCATGCATGCCATGTGTCCATCAGATGTGAACCGCTAGGGGGCACTAATTGCGCTGCACAGCCCTTTACCTTATAATTACACACCCACGAGGTCATTATCTCCTCTTCCTCCTCGCCATCTCGCTCAAACCCTAGCGCCACCGCTAGCTCGCGTCGATGCTGGAGATGAAGCTCTTAGCTGCCGCGACCTCTTTGACGCCGTCCTCACGCCGGGCGCGGACCTCGTCTTCTCTGCCGCCGCCATAGGTGTCTTCCGCCGCCAAGTTAGGGCGTGGGAGATTGGACTGCTCAGCATCCGTTCTGCCTCATCTAGCAGTTCTTCTATGGTAACTAAATCTCACTTTTTACAGCTTTTTTGATCTATCAAATCCATTCACTTCAACCAAAAGTGGTTTCTACACCTCCAAATCTGGATCTTTCTCTTTCTGAATCTCATATCCTGTAAAGTATGTTCACTTATGCTTCATAACTAGTTAGATTCCTCACTTGTACTTATTCATGGATTCGTACAAATCTTGAACCAACTCACTTCAAATAAGCGAATGTCTTCGCACTATGAGGTCAATGTCTTCAAACTGATTTATATTCAAAATCTTCTGAGAATGCATATGACCTCTTCCCCTTCCCTCGCGTCTCTGTTCCTGTCACAGGTACATATCCGTGGGAGAATCCCTTGGTTCTCATAGTCTGCATTCATTTGCAGAATACCTACAACATCATATTGACTCTCCTGAAGCCATTTCTTCCTTGACAAGTCGTCGGAAGCCTTTCATTGTTTTGAAGCCTCTCTGTCTGAATATAATGGAAACTGAGCAATCTGCAAGGAAGGGTGGCAGGCAGTGTCATGGAAACGCTGCTCTAGATTTGCCTCCTAATCTGTTTGAACTATACAAGTCTGCTCCTGAGGAGAGTTACAATCAGCGCAAGACCAGAATACAGTGGATCCGAAGATAATGTGCTGAACAGTGGTTCAAATATAACTTTGTCACTCCTGGATATGGTGAAAAGAATGCTACCAAGCACCCGTGGGGCGATATTCCTTGCAAGAATCTGCAACCCAAGTCGAAGCCTGAAGCTATTGCCCAAGCCTTCTATCCATGCATGGTCAAAGGACCTTGGCCAGAAAATGCCAACCCATCATCTCTTCTATGGTGTCGTGACAACAGTCTCTTCAAGCGCAACTTTCAGTTTGCAAAGGAGTCAGCTGCCAAGAACAGGAAGGAGCTCGGACTCCACTTCAACCCTGGTCCGTCTGCTCCAAGGCAGGATGGCACACGTGTCTGTTGGTGTTCTGGGAACGGGGCTCCCCAGACTTGCCTGCCTGCGGCCCGCAGTGTGGCTCCCCCAGCGGCCCCGTACGATCCATCTTCACTAGCAAACACCCAAGACCCTCGCGAGGGGCCAAGCCTCGCGAGGAGAATGACGCAAGACCTCCTCAGGGGCGGCCTCACCAGGATGGCTCGCGAGGGGCGGAGAGATCATGGCAAGGCGAACCTCGCGAGGTTCCAATGACGTAAGCCATGACGATCAAGACAAGGAGGGCGCTAGGCGGGCGCCAGCAAGCGCAGTGTCCTCGTTTCCTCTTTGGTGCTAAGGAGGCAAGCGCAGGAGAGGATTTCCAAGGCATCAGACAAAGGTTTCCATATCGGTGCAACAAGACAGAGACCAGCAGACGGCAGGACGGCGGTCACCGTGGAGCCCAAGATGGCGTCACCACCAGAGCCTTTGCACTACTAGGAAAACGGCTATAGATGAAATGGACACTAATGGCGCACCACGTGTGTGGTGCGCCATTAGAATATAGCAATGGCGCACCACATACAGGTACGCCATTAGTAATATATTACTAATGGCGCACCTGGTGTGCGGTGCGCCATTAGAAGTTTTGAAAAAAAATTGTTACTAATGGCGCACCGTGGGTGTGGTGCGCCATTACTAGTTGACATAGTAATGGCGCACCACACCCACGGTGCGCCATTAGAAGTTTTGAAAAAAAAAGTAAAAAAAAATTGTTAGTAATGGCGCACCAGTGGACAGTGCGCCATTACTAGTTAAAACTAGTAATGGCGCACTATCCACTGGTGCGCCATTACTAAGTTTTTTTCAAAAAAATTTCAAAAAAAATTTCAAATTTTTTTATATTTTTTTTTCAAAACTAGTAATGGCGCACCGTGGGTGTGGTGCGCCATTACTAGTTTAACTACTAATGGCGTACCACCCCACGGTGCGCCATTACTAGTTTGCCCGGCTTCCACTGAATGCACCCCCCCCCCCCCCGTGGACCGCCTTTTCAGTTAAAAAAAATAAAAAAATGATAAAAATGTCAAAAAAATAAAAGAAAATAAGTTTGCCATGTGATATGTGGTCTAGTTGTTGGGAAAATTTACAAATATAAATTTCGACTTTATTTGCAAAATCTCTCTGGAAATTTGTAAAATGGGCATAACTTTTGCATACGAACTCGGATTAAAAAGTTTTATATATGAAAAATCATCTACTCGAAAAGTTACATCCAAATTTAACTGGGGGATCCCCGCTAAACATTTTCAAAATCCCCAAAAACCTAACACAAAAAAGTTACGGGGCTTTCAAGATCTAGAGGCAAAAAAATTCAAAAAAAAAGGTTTTGAATTTTTTTTTATTTTTTTTTTCAAAAAATGATACGTAATATGACCAGGAAGTTTGAAATATTTTTCAAAATTTCATCATAGTCATGAACATGAACAAAATCCTAGACATCAACAAGCTATAATAGGATTGATATGCTAGATATATCAACAAGTGCCTGTGAAGTGAGCTGTTGCTGGGGTTGGCTAGAACTCTGAAGTTAAGCGTGCTTGGGCTGGAGTAGTGTGAGGATGGGTGACCTTTTGGGAAGTTTGACCATGGAGTGTGATTTGACTTGAGATTAAGCATATTGACCCGAGATTAAGACATAATGACCTGAGATTAAGAAAAAAACGAAAAAAATGAAATTTTTTGAAAAAAATTAAAAAAAATCCAAAAAAAATTGAAAAAAATTGTTACTAATGGCGCACCAGCGGTGCACCATTAGAATACCAGATTCTAATGGCGCACCACAGGTGCGCCATTAGAAAAAATATTCTAATGGCGTGATGCTAGTGGTGCACCAATAGTGCGCCATTAGTAGCGAAAATAGGTGCGCCACTAGCAGCCCTTTTTCTAGTAGTGTTGGCAGGGGAAGACTACTTTTGTTAGGATAACTTGTACTAGTTGTCTCCCTTCGAATTTGGCCGTTGTGGGATCCCTTCCCGCTCAATATTTGGGAAGAGGACTAGGGCCTCTATAAATAGGACTAGCCACCACCATAGCTAGGAGAGAGGACCTGGGGTGGAGGCATCTCATCTTGGATCAGAGCCATTCCATCCTTAGCCTCACAAGTTCACCAAGCACAAGAACACCTCTCCTCGGGAGTCTGTTCTTCCATTGTAACTATTCATCCTCAGCCCAAGAAGCAATCCACCACACCACACTGGAGTAGGGTATTACACCACAACGGTGGCCCGAACCAGTATAAATCTTGTGTCTTGTGTTCTTTGGGTCCGTCAAGCTAGGTCGTGAGATTGTTGAGTGTGTGAGCTAGAGAGGGGGGAGATCTTCGTGCGCACCCAGTGTTCGAACCTCAAGGGTTTTGCTGGAACCCGAAATCCGACATTTGGCGCACCAGGTAGGGGTGCGCCGAAGCCTTCTTCTTCGTTGATCCATGCTTCGTCGCTCCACCAAGCTCATGGCCGACACTCGCCGGGCTGCTCTCGCCGCCTGCGTTGCTCAGACAGCCCCAGTAGGCGGGCCTCCCCGCCGTTCTTCGTCACCCGCCACCAACGCCATCACCGGTCCGGCGGCAAACGAGCAGCAATCCTCTTTGCTGCATCCCTCCGTGCGTCGTGATGGCCACACCGCCACCCCGTCGCTGACTCTGGCCCGCTCGTCATCTCACGCTCATCGTGCGCCCAGAGATGCGCAGGCCGCGCTACTCATGGCACACCAGCTCGTGCGCTACCATCCAGTCGATGACCTCTACAAGGACTGGCTGGACCGCATCGCCGAGCTCGTCAGCGCCGCGGGAGGCTCTCCTGCATCGTCCCTCTCACTGCCTCGCCCGCCCCCAACTGCGGGCGATGTGGCTCACGGAGCACCTCTGCCTCCTCCGCAACAAGATGGCACCCTTGCGCCAAGGCGTGTGGCTCAGCGAGCACCTCAGCCTCCCCCGCGTAAAGACGGCGTCCTCGCTCCAAGATGCACGGCACGACCCACTACGCCATGTGCCCGCGCACGAAGAAAGAAGCTTCCAAGAGATTCCCCATCCACAAGGAAACGTGCCACCACTCCCAGCTCCGCTATGCCAGGATTGCTTGCTATGACAGGGCCATGCGCCGCGTGCCGTGGCAGCGCAGGGGCACCACGACAAAGCTCTGCCTCCACGACGGACCCTAGTGGCCACGGCGGGCTGTCGCGCCTTCGCTCCTGAGTTGTGCAACATCGTTTGGCCGGGCAATTTCAAGACAGATATGCCTCCTCGCTATGATGGCACCCCCGAACCTTCAGAGTTTCTGCAGCTCTACGAGCTGAGCATCGAAGCGGCCAACGACGACGAAAAGGTCATGGCGAACTGGTTTCCCATGGCTCTCAAGGATGGTGCCCGCTCATGGCTCCTGAACCTACCCCCAGACTCGATTTCCTCCAGGATGAGATGCGCGACTGCTTCATAGCCAACTTCCAGGGCACTCGCGACCGCCCCCCGGTCGTGGGTTACCTATGCCGCATCAAGCAACAACCAGGAGAAACCCTGCAGAAATACATCCAACGCTTCAACAGCGCGCGAATCAAGATACCCAAGGTAATGGACGAGGCCATCATCTCGGCCTTCTCCGACGGCGTCCGCAAAGTCAAGATGAAGGAGGAGCTCGCCATCCATGAAGAGTTGTGCATGACCTTGGAGTTGTTCAACATCGCGACCACGTGTGCAAGAGCTGAGGAGGGGTGCCTCTCCCTCCTCGAGCTCCCTGCTGCGGACCTAGAGGAGAAGAAGGCCAATGTCAAGGACATGAAGCGCAAGGGAGTGGCCGTGCTCGCGGCAGAACCAGACACCAAGCGCGGTCGAGATCTTCCCGAGTCGTCCAAGGGAAGCCGCACGTTCTGCGGCTTCGACAATGTGCGCACGCACAACACTAATGATTGTCAAGAGGTCGGAGCCATTTGAGATGGACGCTTAGGTCGACGCCCCGAGCACAACAATCGGGGCTACGACCGAGGAGGTGGACACGGTGGAGGACGTTGGGACAACTGTGGGCCCCGCCAGGAGTGGCGTGACCAACCTCGCGAGGATCGTTGGCGGGATCCACTACAAAATAACACATCCACGGCATTTTGGGCCGAACGAAATTTTTTTCTGTCATACATATGACACTTCTATGATGATAATTGTGACAAAACCTGGTGTCATCATAGATGTGGTGGGCTCCTTCTTCTATGAAAAAAAATCATGACAGAAAATGGGCTTTTCGTCCTGGGTGGGCCGGAGACGCGACTGCATGACATTCTTTGGGCCGTCCATGACGGAAAAAATCGTGGTAGAAGCGAGGGGGAGGAAACTTTCAGGGAGTTCCCGGTTACGGTGAGAGGGCGGGGGCCGAGCGATGCGCGTTTCTCTCGTACACGTACGCGTGTGTGTGCGAGGCGTTGGCTCTAACTGAACCCGAGTGAGGCGTTGGGCTCTAACTGAACCCGAGCGATTGCACTGCAGGCTACGCGTTACTGAACCCGAGCGATCGATCTATGGCTGTTAACTGAACCCAATCGAGCGATTCCTTCGCTACTGCTGCTAACTGAAGCCGATCGATGGGATGAACAGTGAGCGTTGCGGGGGGGTTTGGATGAACAGTGAGCGGTGGCGTTGCCTCTGGATGAACAGGACCCCGTGTTGTGGTGGAGGGCTGGATGAACAGTAGACGTTGGAGGGGTGCCCGTGGAGGGGTGGATGAACAGGACCCCATGGTGTGGAGTGCTGGATGAACAGTAGACGGTGGAGGGGTGGTTGAACAAGACCCCGTGGTGTGGAGGGCTGGATGAACAGTAGACGGTGGAGGGGTGCCCGTGGAGGGGTGGTTGAACAAGACCCTGTGGTGTGGAGGGCTAGATGAACAGTAGACGGTGGAGGGGTGGTTGTACAGTAGCCTGTGGAGTAGCGCACGGTGGAGGCTGGATGAACAGGAGCCCGTGGAGGCTGGATGAACAGGAGCCCGTGGAGGCTAGAGGAGGTCGATGGTGGAGATGAACAGTATCCCGTGGAGTCCCGTTTTGCGGTACGCCACACCCCTCCCGATGAACAAGACCCCCGTTTCGACCGTAGCGCTCCAACACAAGTCTGTTTCATCCATTTTGCGGTACGCCACACCCCTCCTGATCAATAGCACCCCCGTTTCGACTATAGGAGGTCCGTTTCCTCCGTTCTGCGGTACGCCAGACCCCTCCCGATGAACAGGATCCCGTTTCGAACGTGGCTGGTTGAAAACAAGGCCGTTTCCTCCGTTCTGCGGTACGCCAGGCCTTGTTTCCATCGCCTATTCCGTCCAAGCCCTCCCAATGAACACGACGCATTCCGTTGCCTCCCCATGAACACGATGCATTCCGTTGCCTCCCCATGAACACGACGACGACGCTGTTTCTCCGTTCCGACCCAGCCATGTACACGAGCCCTGGCCGTACGTATGTGCGAGTAGGCTTTGAGACCCCGCCCGTATGTACACATACGTGGCCATATTTTCTTTCTTGCACCCTGGCCGCTGTACGTACGTGTAAATGCTACGTGCACGCCTCTACTACGACATGTGCACGCCTCTACATCGACTAGTATGTACGTACATGTTCGTGACCAGAATGACAACGCTATGTATGCTTTGACCAGGTGGGTCCCAACTATCAGGCACTTCCTTGCCTGCGAAGATGTAGCTGGTTGGTCCTATCAGTCAGGTGGCGAATCGTTTTTTTTGCCCAGACGCACTTCCTTGTGTGCGAAGATGTAGCAGGTGGGTCCCAGCAGTCAGGGGGAAATGTTTTTTCACGAAATACGGTGGCCCGTCCGGTGGGTCCCGCTGTCAGGTAGAGGAATAATTATTTTGCATGTAATAAGGAGGCACTTCCTTGCTACAGCGGTGGACCCAGCTGTCAGCCTCTCCATGTACAGTCCACGTCCGATGGAAGCCGTTCCTTGACCACGTTGACCATGCCGCACCGAGAGCACCATGGCGGTGGACGACGGTGAGGCCTCGGAAGGGGACGACGCAGAGCCGGGGAAGACGCGGCAGTGGATGCCCATGCATAGAGCAGTACGAGGGTTCACTGGTTCGCTGCAGTGTGAGGCTGTTGTCGCCGCAGAATAACAGGGGGTGTGGGTGAGTAGATGGATGGCCTGGCCAGCGGTGGGAGTAGTAGGGGGTGGTGAGGCCTCCGCCGCATCGCAGCCGGCCACGGGAGGCAGGAGCACGAGGCACGACCGGTGCTGGTTTGGGCGGCTGGAGCAAGAAGACCAGAGGTTGAAGAAGCACTACGGCCATTGGATGGACATCGTACGGTCACTGGAGCTAGAATCGTGCATATTGACTAAGTTGACAAAGCCCTCCGTCCCCGTCAACTTAGTAGGCCCACAAGTCAGCCTGCCACTGTACTGGGTCCTAGCTAACAGGGGGAGTATTCATTTTTTTTGTGCGTAATAAGGAGGCACTTCCTTGCGTGCGAAGATATAGCTGGTGGGTCCGAGCTGTCAATGACGGTACCATTTTTTTTTAGGAAATACAGAGGCCCTTTCGGTGGGTCCCTAATGTCAGGTGGAGGAATCATTATTTTGCGTGTAATAAGGAGGCATTTCCTTGCGTGCGGCTGTGGACCTAGCTGTCGGCCTCTCCACGTAATGTCAACTTCATATGCATGTTGGTCATTGACCACGTTGACCAGGCCGCGCCGAGAGCACCAGGGCGGTGGACGAAGGCGAGGCCTAGGAAGGTAACGACACGGAGGCAGGGAAGACTCGGCAGTTGTTTCCCACGCGGAGGGGAGTACGACTGTACGAGGGTTTACTGGTTCGTCTGCTGTCACCGGAGAATAACAGCAGGTGTGGGTGAGTAGAGGGATAGCTAGGCCAGCAATGGGAGTACGGTGGGTCGGTGAGGCCTGCGCGGCAGCAGAGCCGGCCGCGGGGAGGAGGGAGCAGGCAGTCCCGCCGGCGCCTGTTTGAGCGGCTGGAGCAGGAAGAGCAGAGATTGAAGAAGCACGACGGCCGTTGGATGGCCATCCAACAGTCACTTCTTGTGCATCAACCTTTTTTCTAGGAAAGCCTCAAATCTGAGGAAAAGAGCATACAGCCCATTTGCTAATTCTTAAGGTTTTTTTGGAGCCCATATTCTTTGTGTTAGCATTACAACCCATATTGTGGCCACGGTTAAAAAATTATACAAAATTTTGCATATTTCGGTGCGGTATGAACTGTTTTTAATCCCGAAATTTCGACTCACATTCAAACTGATTTAACAAATAAATGTATATCAATATAAAATCCAACAAATTCTCCACGCATAAAAATTAATGTAATTTAAAATCTCGAAATGAAAAAAAAAGATATTTGAAACTAATTGCCGGTTTGATGTGTTTTAAAAATGTACAGCCCATCTCTCCTTACTGATGGGCCATTTTCTCGGCCAGCCGAATGAAAACTCTCCTCGTCTTGAAAGATTTGCAACCCAACAGGCTTGACAAAGCGACTTACTTGGCAAATCACAAAAAAACTGGGCTGTGGCCATGGACCCAGCTGTCAGTCCATTTGTTTTTTTGTCCATTTGGTGGGCTGGGTGAAACAATGATGTAGCATCTATGCAGCCCATTTAAATCCCATTTGCATTTTTCTCGAAAGCCGCGGACTTGCTGGGCTGGGTGAAAATATCATGTTGGGTTAGACAGAGAAATGTTATAAAAACATAAACATATGATTGCACATCAGTAAAATCTTTGCAAGCTTATGTACGCAATCACTAGGAGTTAACTTGCCAAGTCCATATCCAGCAGGCTCACCCCTCGGATCGCCATTGGAGTCTCTTCGAGTGAATGAGTGTGTAGGCGGCGGCAGCAGTTCGTTTTTCAGCTCTTGGGGAACTGGATTCAACAGTAAGCTGAGTGTGTATAGGAGACAACAGTTACTACCCCTCCCTCGTCTGCTGCATGCCCGACAGAAGATGCACCCTCGGCCACAGGTCGGTTCACGAGCCGGTCTGTATTGGTACTGTAATAACAGGAGTTAGTGGTCACTTTACTTAAATTTAATTAGCTTTAATAGAAATTTGTACTTAAAACAAGCAATGCATTCGCTCGTTCTATCAGTGCCACAGGATCAACATGCACAACAATTAGAATTATTATTCTCAGGACGCACACGATCATCACATTTGTCGCACTTTCACAAAATATAATACTACCGAGTTTGAACTGTTTGTTATGGTTGTTGTCCTCTGCATCATCATGCCGTGTTTCCCAGCTTGCAAGATTCAGAACCAACAAATAAGATCCAAATAATAAGTACAACAAAGATGCCTATACATCTCATTGATTCCCAGCTTGCAAGATTCAGAACCAACAAATAAGATCCAAATAATAAGTACAACAAAGATGCCTACACATCTCACTGATTCCCAGCTTGCAAGATTCAGAACCAACCAATTAGAGCCTTTTGATAAAGTGAATATCGGGATTAAATCCATCTTGGCTAGCCATGTCATACAATCGAAGAACTTGGCGAATGCTCTTGACCGTCACAACATCTATAGTTGAGGATTCCTGTTTGCACATCATGTTTGCACATCACAAACAAGGAGACAGGAGACCATGATGTCGCTTTAATAGCGGCCTCCTTGAACTCAACCTCCAGCTCTACTTGGATGAGGTCTGCCTGGAGTTCCATGATTCAATTCATGCGCCTTTTTCTACAGTTCACCTGAAATGAAGCAAAGATTGCATCATTCAGCTAGCAAGAAGTACTTGCTCTTGTGAGCTGGCAGATTCTTCTTTAGTAGTTGCACTAAAATTGAGGAACATTAAGGTTCGCTGTCCAACTCATGTAAGGTACAACTATAATTTTCTTATCCTTTTGTGCAGTTCCACTAAAATAAAGTGCCATTGTGGTGACAGTGACGGCTCCATCTTGCAAAGGCTAATAAAATGTTGCACGAGATTACCATCAGAACTTGACGGAGATTTTGGAAACTCCAATCACCATTTTGTGCAGTTCCACCAAAATTGAGAGATGTTGCCCACGTGACATTTTAGTTGAACTACACAAGACACTCATTCCAAAAAGAGTGTTTTCTGCAGTTCACCAAAAGGTCACAATAGCAACAAGGTGAAATGGATATCCCTATCTGCACAAAAAGATAGAAAGTAAACAGTTGTTGGTCAATAAGAATATACGAAACATATACAAAATGAAAAGAAGCATCTTAATTATGTTCATGGCAATCACGCAAGGACAATAGAAATTTTAAAACGTCAGCGATGCTTCATGTTACTAGAAGCATTACGATCAACAATGAGATTCCTCAAATATGGGATTACTTTAATGGTGGCATTGCTTGTTTACCAGACACAGTAAATCAACAGCAGCTAAAGAGTTGGTTTAAGGGCATGGGACCATGGGGACAGGAAACCAGGACACTCAGCAGCGTAAAGGAGAAACTTACTTATCATACTGGGGAAAACAATATGAGTGCCATTGTACTATGTGAGGGCAGCAAATCTAATCCTGGAGACCTTTTACTATGTGAGGGCAGCAAATCTAATCCTGGAGACCTTTTACTATGTGAGGGCAACAAATCTAATGCTGAGACCTTTTACTATGTGAGGGCAGCAAATCTAATCCTGGAGACCTTTTACTATGTGATGGCAACAAATCTAATCCTGGGCATACTTTGTTGACTTGTCCACCAGCCGCCACTTTCTATCATTTTTTCAACCAATAATAGATCTGTTCCTTATCCGGTTTGTACTGCGTTTTCCCATTATTTCCCTTTTCAACCAAGAGACCGGTTGGGTATCCGGTCTCTACTACTTTCACCATATTATTTCCTCTTTGAATCAAGTCCTAGATTCATGCTACAACTTTCCCCCCTTTCTTCATTGTTTGAACAAAGCCCTAGATTCGAATGCATGAAGTAGCTTTATCTCTAATAACACTAAAAATTTAGATGGCTTTGGAAGAGCTGATGGGAGTAGAAAAAGATGCACATGCAGACACGCGGGGAGCTGGGGTAGTAGAGCAAGGCCGCTTTCGAAGAACTTATACCTGAGGGTCGCCGGGATGTCGGCGGCGGCAGGTCAGATCTGCGGACAATACGGCAGGGAGGAAGAAGGGTCGGAGGACCTTCCGAGCCGGCCATGTGTTGGATAGAACGGCACTGGCAGAGGATCGGGCCCCTCGGGCAACTGTGGGTTTCCTCCCTCGGCGACGATGACCGCGTGAACGATGCACCTTTTAGTCCTCTACACACACCAGACGAAGGGATCCGACCGAATCTATGACCAGTGGTGAGCAGAGAGAAAATGCCGCTACCAATGTCTTGTTTATATCTGGAGAGGATGAGAGAATGAAGAGAGCAACCCTAGTAAAGCAAGCGCTCAGGCCCCTGCGTCCATATATAGTGGAGTGATTATCTTTTTCTCTCCATAACAAGCGTTTCAATTTGTGTACGTGGCATTAAAGAAAAGAAACTCTCTATTTAAGGTGACTACTGTACGACTCCTACTTACTACTACTAGTACTACAATATTGTTCACTTGTGCTCCCCGCCCCTCCATTCATTGAACAACCCCACGGGTGAATAAACATACAGTAAGTACTGTATTTATGTAGAACGAACAAGCTCGAACTGTTTTCGCGTAGTTAAAAGTTGAGGGCGGGGCTTTTCCCGGGCAGTACGCGCGGCAGTTTTCGGGTAGGGCCAGAAGACTATTTTAAGTTTTTTTAAAAAACTTCGAGACGGCCACATAGCATGGAGCCGACCCCAACGATTTTAAGCTTACAGGCACGGTACACGCTATCCTAGACTACTATACACATGAAACTGCCACACGAGCGTCCGGGCTGCGCTTGGCTCTTCGCCTCTTCGGGAAGTCGAACAATGATGGAATACTACTGCACTAGAGGAGTACTACAGTACGCTTCTGGCCATCTGACACCGATTGAACTGCTGCATGTCCACCGCGTGTGGGAGGGGGAGCGTGTAGCGAAAGCTTCTCCTAGTCTTGCCAGCCACCACGCTCATGGGCGAGGGAGGGACGCTCCTGCCTTTGCGTGTATGACAGGTGGGCCCTACAGGTGTGTGGCCAACCTGTCATACAGCCAAAGGCATGTGCAGTTAAGTCCGCGAGGGAGAGGATAATCAAACTTCTCGTTGATGTGGAGTTGACGCGACACATCAAAGCACTTCACTCGATATATTTCAATAATTTGCGTGTGTGACTCCTAGATGCAGAGGCCGGGGGTCATCATCCTCCTTTTCGAGAAAAAATAGACGCATGTGCGAGAGGAAGAGTGCGTGCGTGCACCTCTTCTCTTCCTGTATAACGTACTACTAAACACAGAGTACAAGTTTTTGTGGGTGGCATGATGGTGCGTGCGAGAAGTCCCGAGAGATAGGTTTAATGCATTAATTGCAATGCATGCATGCATAAAGTACATGCATTGGTCAATTTTCTCTTAATACTTGCATGCAATGATTTAATGCACCTTGGAATCTGAACATGTGTTGGGGACAACCAAATTGAGCCTTATAAAATGGGAAAACTAAAATTTTGAGATAAGTCCTATAAAACCGGAAAGGAGGGAGTAGAAAAAGAAGTACTCCATCCGGGAATAGTGCTGCACTTTGAAACTAGAACCGTCAATAAATTTTGAGCTGGCATCTCATCACATTCCAAATTACTCCATGCTATATTGAATTGCAAACCTATTCACACCGATCACAACCTAAATGGTTTCCCACTTAGGAGCGTATTAGTACTCAGTTATACATACTAGTATGCCATGATGACTGCATATTCCTCCTCAACTCCTTATCCACAAAAACAAACAAGTCACTCAGCATCCTTCCCTTGCGTCTTCCATGGCCAGCGTGAGTTCAGGGTCGAGAGGTTGCCACCAGGGAGAGGCGAGCATGGAAGTGGAAGCACGGGAGATGTCCCGCCTCAATGCGAGAGCAGCCAACATGTCCTGCCGCACGGAAGTAGCAGCACAGAGGTCCCGTCGTGCCGCTGAAGCAGCACGGAGGTCCCGCCGCGCCGTCGATGCAGCAGACTAGTCCAGCCACGCCGCGGAAGTAGCAGAGATGTCCTGCCGCGCCACAAATGCAGTAGAGATGTCCTGCCGTGCCGCGGCGGCCTGGGAAAATTTCTCGCGGGCACGCGACGACTGTTACAGGCGCATGCATGCGATCATCCATAGCCAGACGGATCAGATCTCCCGCTCGGCGAGGTTGCAGGACGACATGATAGCCTCATTTGAACAGGCTACCGGCGTCATCCGTCAACTAAGGGAGGGTAATGAGAGGCTCCGGGCCGAGCACGACCTGTAGAGAGAGAAGATCGTCCGAAGTGCAGACCTGCAGGAGGAGACTAGTGCCTTGTTGAAGAAACTTATGGACGAGAATGACATACTCCTCAACGAGCGCCAAAGGCTGGTGGAGGAATCCATGGATGTTCTCAAGCAGCGTCTTGAGGACACGAAAGAGCTCATTGCCGCTCACCGCGGAGACTAGTTTCCTGGTTTCTTTTGATGTAATAATCGGTTTAGGATGTGTATTGTGTCGTCGATTGTGAAATGTTGGGTTCTAGCACGGATGTTTGGCCTTTGTTGGCCTCTTGGGATGTTGCGATTTCAATCTGGTAGCTTTTAGTCCTTTGTGTTAGGCTGGAGTTGTGCTGAACTTCTTGTGAATTGTGGTGCTTTTTAGTAATGAAAATCAGAAGGGGCAAGCCCTTCTTTGATCAAAAAAATTTAATCGTCCTTATATATTCATCAGTCTTGCTATAAGTCGCAGTAGATGCTATATAGGTCCGTAGGATCTTACATTAAGATCCATTCTTTCAGATTTTCTTTTTTCTCTCTTAAATATCAGTCGAATGAGACATAGCCACACCATTAAACAGAGGCTCGGGGTGCCATTAATGGATACCTTGGGAGAGAGGTGGACGGCAGATGGAGGTCAAAGGGCTCTCCTCCCAATAAGCACGCGTAGGGGTCTGATCGCACGCCTCTCGTACTCAAATAGCAACCCTGCACGTCGCCTCCTAGCTAATAAAAAAGGGGACACGTGGCGGCACGTAAATGGTACTAGTAAGTAGAACACCCATCGTTTCAATAATACTTCTGTTTCCGATTGTAACGTGACAACACTTCTTCCAAAATGACTTTGTTGATTGTTAATGTGTGCGCCTTCGCAAATCGGACTGCAAAATTTACCACAGCATGTTGGTGCCATGTCATGGCACCAAGCCAAGTTTCATTATTTTCATGCATGTTTTGGATTTACAGGATTAAAAAACTAAGTTTCTCAATGTTTCCAACCCAGCCACGACGCCCAGAATTTTGAATTTCATTCCCATTTCTTGCATGGACCCTAGAAATTTACCCGAGGACACACATGTGATTTTTCAACCAACTTTGGTGCACTGGAAAATGTGCTTGTATTTCAAATTTGAATTATGCACACAAAGGTGACACGTTCCCTCCCAGAACCACGAGCCTTCTTGAGAGAAGCTCCGATTTGCAAGAAGCTTATACCAAAATTTGTTCCTATTCGGCCAATTTTTTTACCACAGCATGGTACTACAATGACATGACACCATGCCAAGTTTCATGATTTTAAAACCAAGTTTCTCAATGTTATCGATCGAGCCACGATGCCCAGATGTTTGAATTTTATTCTCATTTTTTGCATGGGACCTACTCCCTCCTTCCATCTATATAGGGCCTAATGTGTTTTTCAAGACAGCCTTTGACTATTGACAAGATTAATAGCACATGAGATGTATACTATGCAAATTATATTATTGGAAGCTCCTTTGACATACAAAATTGAAGGTATGCTTTGTGTAAGTTGCATGTCATATATTATTGCTCTAACGTTTGGTCAAAGTTAGCCTCGAAAAACGCATTAGGACCTATATTCATGAGAGGAGTCGACTTCGAGAGAACGTGTTTGTTCGAGAGACACCAAGGAAGACTACTATACATTGATGGTGCATGTAGGCGGGAATTAAACTAAGGGATGGTCTTATTGGTTTCGGGGATATAG